>NC_048912.1:11380005-11629574 GCF_011077185.1 Oxyura jamaicensis
CGGTTCGTCAGCGCCGGGCCGCTCCGGCTGCGGTCCGTGCCCAGGGCAGAGCGGGGCCGTTGGCAGCAGCCGTTAAATGGGGCCGTCGGCGGGGATCGGGCCCGCGGGCGGGTGGCGTCGGGGCGCGGAGCGCTGCGGGGTGCGGGAGCGGGACCCGCTGAGACCGGCGGCCGGGAGGGAGAGCGGGGACGGGGGGTGAAGGAGCGGGAGCGGGTCAGATAACGCACGTAGGCATGCACATCGTGTACGTCTGCATCATGTACATATAAATCCTATAAATGCAAACCATGTAAATACACATCGTATACATATAAACACAAAGCTCAGTGCAGCCAAACCGTGGGTGGGTGAGGAGAGGTATTTTGGTGCAAGCCAGCTGTTCCCCTTCCGAAATCCGTGTCTGTGCAGCCCTGGGAGGGGACTGCGGTTTCTGGAAGATAAAGGACCCCTGCGTATGCTGCCTGGAGCGTTTTTAGTAGGAATTTATGAGTGTTGGGAGGTTCACTTTGGAAGAAGAAAACAATATTAAGCATTTGATACAAAATTTGCATATATGAATAAACCATGAGGCTCCGAAAAGGACAACTCCACGCGCACAGGATGCGGGAGGCTGATCAGCTGTTCGTGTTAAATGGAGAGCAGCGACACCCACCACCATTTGGCTGGTACTTGGCTGCAGTCGGCACGCGTAAGGCCCCGCAGGAAGAACAAAACAGTGTGCTCTGATATGAAAAGCAGCTCTCCTAACGCCACTGTACATCAAAATATTCCTCTGTATCTTTGCGAACCATCTTTCCAGGACAGGCTTGAACACGGCGTGGCCGGCCAGGCATCCCCTCGGTACTGGCTGAAGAAGCCGTGGGGTGACAGCACTGGGCTGGTGGCTGCAGCAGCAGTGTGTCGATCCTGGCTGGCCGTGCCCCCCAGCATTACTGCGTGATCAGTGCATTGCATTGCAGCGTTAACGGGCAACCCGCTCCCAGTGGGTACACCGCGCTGCTCCGCTGCTCAGCTCGCCCCTTGGTACCCAGGGGGATGACGGCTGGGTGCAGATTAGCAGTAGTAAGATGAATAATGCAGGAATAATACGCAAGCACCCGGGGAGGGGATGGTGCTTTCCAGTGCCATTTGGTAGCTGCTTACTGGTTGTCGTACTGCTTTAAAAATAAATCGCCTTGAGAGGAATTGCATGTGTTTGTTTATCACATTTCTAGGACATGGTGATTGTTGCATCTGATACGCTGTGTTGTATGAACCCAAGACCGGAGTCATTTGAAGATTATGTAAAGATAAAGGTGCAGAATCCATTTTAAAAGAGTAATAATGGGACCAGGCATTCAAGAGCATCCTTTATTACTGCACAGAAAGACACAGAAAAAGGAAATCCAAATCAATGAAAACCACAAAGGAATGGTAAAGTAAGGAAATTATTTTCTCTCTTTCTAGTTATAGAAATCTCTAAGTGCTGTAGAAGAGTTAATAAGGGCGTGAGTGTACTGTTCAGATTCTCATCCCCCTCTCTGATCCACACCATCACAAATGATCGTGCAGTTGCGCCATGCAGGTCACACAGTGACAGAGGTGGCTGTGTCACTGCTGGAGGCAACAGACTCATTTTTATTCTGCTACAAGCTCTAGAATTGATTTTTTTTTTTTTTGACAAAATGAACAAAATTCAGCGACACTGACTTAAAAACTGTGAACAAGATGTCTTGTCCAACATTAACTAAACTGTGGTCAATCTGTGTGTCAAACTGTGGATGGGGGTATAATTTTCCTATTCCTGATCTAAGATGATATTTTAAAACTTTCTTTTGTAAAATTAGTAATATTTATTGTTTGTAGAACAAACACTGTTTTCTGGTTCTTAAACAACACACTGATTTAATGATGCTGTGTACTTACACTGATGTATCTGATTTGAGTAAAGTATCTATGTTAGTTTTAAGCTGTCCAGATCGGTAATGCCATTTCTTTTGCTTGCGTATGATTTTTTTTCCCTACTAATATTTGTACAACTGCAGTATAAAACAAACGGATGAATCTTTTTGTGCCTCTGTTGTGAATTAGTTCATAGTAATATCATAATAGACTGTATGCTCCCTGCTCACTTCCACTCATTAACATCATAGGAATAATCCGTTAAATTTTAAGACTATGCAAATGAGAAAGGCAAGCAAGATTTAGTTGTGGCGGCCTTCATATTGTACTTTGTAATTAATTTTGTTAAAGTGCAGTTGGACCATCAGTACCAGGTGCTATATAAAATAGTAATTAAATAAGTAATCTCTAATACTATTTATTATCCCGAAGTAAATTTGGGATCTTCTTATAGAAGACTTTATATAAGGGCTAAGTTCTTTTATTGTATCATCTGATTTAATTATGCATTTTCCTATAATAGTATAAAAATATAGTAGCATAATAATACTATAAAACCCAAAAAGTTAGCATAGCATAGTTCCAGTGAATATTAAGAATAGTTGCAATCAACTCTCTCTTTGTAAAACTTAATTGTACTATAAACTTTTATTGTATTTCTGTTCTGATGATCATAAGTTGCTATTGTGTGTGATACTCTTGTTTAATCCTTGCTAATTACAGTAATGGAAAAAGCCATCCAAGCACCAAAGGACTAAAGAAACCAGTTTCTCACATGAAACTGACTCCTGGAACATTAGGGAAAAATGTATCAAGTGCCAATGAAAAGGTAAATCAAACCAGTTCTTTGTTTATAGAAAAAGGGTACCTAGTTTATGTCAGCTTTCACAGTAACATCACATATTTTCATATCTTTTCAGACTTCCTACGATACTCAGTATGGCAACCAACCAAGTACTTTTAAGAAGGGAAGAAACCAACTGGATGACAATGCTCAGTCAAAACGGTAATTCTGTGCTAAGATCATCTGTTTTAATTTAATCAAGCAGGTATTAAAATGTGTGTGATAAAATTATGCCTTCATTTTGTTGCCTTTAATTTCCCTAGACTCCGAATTCAGAATTTCTGGGGATAATGAATGTAAGTCGTCAATAAGGAAACTTAACTATACTGCCTTAATAGGTTCTCAGGCAAATTCAGAATAAAATAAACAAACAAAAAGTAGGAGTAGGTAGCATTCATTCTGCTGTAAATACGATTTTTACCTCATTACTAAGTTTCCATGCCATTTGTAGTTTAATTGGTGTAGATCTAGGTCCTTGAAGGAGGTGGCAAGAACTTTGTAACCTGTTGTTCCAAAGACATTAATCATTCTAACAGGATATGATCTTTGTTTTTTTAAGGATCACGAGTGTTTGCACATCACTTCCCAGAGTACAAGGATCAAAGAAGAGTCTCCCAGAAGCAAAGCAAAGTGAATCTTTAGTGCACAGGATCCCTCCTGCCATAAAAGGCAGCACACAGGGTAGCTTCTATAAGGTTAAAGATGTGCCAGTACAACATTTTTATTGCAGAAAAAAAGAACAATTGGAAAAGAACCATGAAGAACATGTTGCTGAAGCTGGTCCATGCTCCTCTAAATGGCAAGGAGCATCTGCAGGTGAAATGTTTCTTGATTTTCAGTCAGTACAAATTATTAAAGAAGATGCTGAAGATGATAGTGCCAGTGATCTCTCTGATTCAGAAAGGATTCCCATTCCTCCATCTCCCTGCACACCACCAGAACTCATACTCAGAGCTGAGGAAATTGATCCAGGTTGTTTGGAGCATGTGCCTGATACAGGTTTTAAAGAATCAGAATATTACTACCCAGACTTCCTGCCACCCCCTTTCAACTCATGGGACTTGAAACAACTGGCCATCTTTGTCAATGTAGAGGGTAAATCTGAATTTCGACCAAAGCCAACGGGATTTCTTGAGAAATACATTGATCGCCTTTTGCAGCTGGAATGGCTGCAAATGCAGACTGTACAGAACGAGAAGGTAAAGGCAGCCAAAGCCAGACCACAGACTGCTCCCAGTGCCATACGTACCCTAAAAAGCCCTGGCAAATGCAAAGCATTGTTCAGCCCATTGCCTAACAAGCAACTGGCTCCCCAGGAAAGTGTTACAAAACTCCCTGCATGCTATTCAGGTCACAGGGGAGATCTATACTGTGAAGAAAGTCGACAGTTCTGTTCACATCCAGGTCACCTGAAACTATCTGAGAGAATAGGATATGCAATGTCTTCTCAGAGACAATCAGGTGAAGTAAGAAGTGAACTGAAAAAAACAACTGCAAAGCAACAGCTTCTCAATATTCAGCCACCAGAGAACAATTCTAAAATTCAAAATGCTGGTAACATCAGACCCCCTAGGCAAGCATCCGTATTCCATGGTTCAGCTGCTCCCATGAAAGGCGTAAAAACATATGCATGTACAAACCCAAAGAAAAATGGCAGTGCTAACAATTACGTTCCTTCTAAAAAACCAACAGGGGACAGGAAAATTAAAACAAATGGCATGAAGCCAACATCACACAAATTTAAATGAAGAAGAAGAATGATTTTTAAATGTTGAAAAAAATGTAAATGTTAAAATCAACATATTTTTGATGTTTCTTGACTGCTAGAAAGCATTTGGCCAATCCAGAAGGGCCATGTTTTCTTCATCGCAAGATCCTGAAAAAACACGTTCTCGATGCATGATTCTAAGTCAGCACTGTTCTTTTCAATACATTTGATCTTAAGCCAGCAAGGCCAGCAGGAAATCTTTTCCCTGAAGGCAAGTGTCTTCCATTAGTCTTTCCTCAAAAATATTTACAATAGCTCAATGAAGACAACACTAGTGGAATATGAAAGTTTAGAGATGTACAAAATGTCCTATGTGCACCAGTTGAACTCCATTTAAATCTGTAGTGTTTCCTCTGCTTACCTTGGTGTATTTGAGAGAATAGGAACTGTGCTCTTTTTCTGTAAAAGATGTGCTATTTTGAGAAGGTTTGATGGTGTTCTGTTTTCTGATGGAAAAAGGGCTCCATTGTTTTTATAAAATAATGGAGTAACCTATCGGTACAAAGTCAAACTCTAATTCTTCATAGAAGATCATAAATTGATATTTTTGATAAGTTTGATTTTTATTTATTTTTTTCTAGGAAGAAGAATGGAGATAATGTATTGAAATATTTTAATGCAGAAAGGATTCTTTTAAAGACAATTATTAGGGAGCAGACAGCTTCACTAGTGGCAGATTAAGAAAAATGAATGCATGTTTTTATACCCAGAAACATTCGCTGTATTTGCAGACAGCATTCCTTCAAGTTAGTTTTGTAAACCTTGATGCTTTTTGTCATTTAGAGGAAATGACCAAATTTCAAACCTCACATGGATAATTAATGCAAAATGAGAATATTACTAGATACTCTGTGGTCTAATGTCCAGAACTCGTAAACTCTCAAAACATAGAAAATAGAATCTTATGAGATGAATTTGAAGGCTATTTTAAGGTCAGTCAAAGATATATTTTGATACAAAAGATACCTATTTTCAGTTACTGAGATGACTATTCCATAGTCCATTCTACTTCACTTAGCTTAGCTTCTTATTTCAGGGTTTAGTGACATGGCATGAGGAAATACCCTACAGAAAGAAATTCTACATATTTTTTAATGCAGGGCCCTGTCCTTGGACTCTGTATTTTGTCTTGTGTCTGTGAGATACAAGAGAATATGAAAAATAATTCAGTGGATATCCAAGTGTCAGTTCAGCTGTTAACTGGGGACACGATCCCGTTAAAGATGAAGTTCTAGAAAATGTTTTGAACTTTCATTTTAAAATGAAATACTTCCTGAGCACCATTAGCTTCATCCTCAGGCACCTGTCACAGTGAACTGTTTATGAGAAGTGAGCTGACACCTGATGGACCAAATTTTACAAGCGGATCCTTCCCATTTGATATCAAATGAAAAAGTAGCAAACGCTAAAGAATATATTTATGTACATAGTTAAATTGCAATTCTCTGTTTGATCTCATCTTGGTTTTAAGATGCGTAGCTGTTTCTGTTCTTTCATTGTGCCTACCAGATCTTCAGCTTTGTAAAATCTCAATGCATGGATTTATATGTAGTTTAAAATGAGAGAATATTAATAAATATAGTAATAAACAAGATTATTTTACAGTACATAAAAACAATGCTCAGGAATAGTGTGAGAAATATTTTAAGTGGCTTTTTCCTAGTCTACTGGAGACCAAATGTGAAATTTTAAATTGATTAAGGAAACAAATCTAATGTACAGTATATTTCCATATTCAGTATTTGTTAGGATACAGTTAAAATAATAGTTGCTTGTATGTCGTGCTCTATGCAATTAAAGTGGAACTTAATCTGACATGCTCAACGATCAGGTAAATTGGCTGTGTTGGAGGTGTGGTGAAACTTACAGGATGGCATTCAAATACCAGCAACTGCACAGCACTAGCACATTTCAGCCTTTTGTTTCGTTCCAGACTCATCGTGTATCTCGGCTTTTTTTAGATGAAAGGATCTTGCATCCACTTTGGCCAAATTCTACAAGCCTTCATTAGTCAAGTTTTCGTGATTTGCATTAAGAGTAGTGAAAATAGGACTGCTCTTGCTAATGAGCACTGTTGTAGTGCATGATTTTAGTACCCTGTTTTGGCACACTACTATAAGCACCAAAAGCAAGGTGAGCAGGATCAAGTCAATAATCAGAATGGCAGTTCTGATTCTCTTAGATGCAGTAATTAATTCAGCATGTTATTATGACACTGAATATTAGTGTATGCTAATCTTTTCTCTGAAATGTGGCTCTATATTGGTGCTTTCCTAGATTACCTGGAGAGCATGTAGACACGCATTTTGCATGATCACCTGTTAAAGAATAAATAAATAACTAGTGTTTCAGTCAGCTTTGACTAGAGCAAAGGCGATTGGCACTGAGAATTTTTTTTTTTTCTCACAGACCCAGGAATTAGAAAGTTTTGGTTTAATGTAGCGTTTGTGGTCTAATGCACTTTAATCTGTTGTTGGAGACTTTTTAAGAAGTTTAATAGGCAGAGATGGTGATGGCACTGAAAACAAATCTGAATACTTGTTCACCACTAAGCTCCGGCTGTGATCAGGACAAGTAAGTTTGTCTCATGATAATCACACGATTCTAATTTTTGTTCGTTCATTTGATACTTTCAAAATTGATTTCTTTCAAAAACTGTTCTTTCTGTGAGCAGACCTACAAGTGTTGGATTTTATCTGGCAGCAGTTTTGCTCCTGTTTTACTTGTTTATGTTCTGGACCTATAGTTGGAAATAACTCCTTGTATGAAGAGGACTATGGTTTATCTTTCCTTCATTTTCTATTGATGGGTATTTTCTTTAGAAACACTTCTGAGTATAGCAGAAAAGTTTATTGCATCAAGTACATTACATTCCGAATTTAAATAATTCCACAGCACAGTTTGTGTGGCTATTTATATTTTTTCACTCTATATAGCAATATGATCCTATATTCACATGTAACTAAGCCTAGCACTGAAGATGCTGAAGAGCAAGTTTACTGTGATTTGAGATATTTAAATTGATTTTTTTTTTTCCTAGATAATTGTAGTGTTCTTTAGTACTACCTACAAAACTAATACACTCAGGTTGCATTTTAAATAGCCAGATTCTACTTCAGTTATACCAATATAAATAAACTTTGAACAACTGTTCTCAAGGAAAAAATAATTTCTCATGAAAAATAATTAAACAGGCCACTGTCTGGAGCCCAGCTTTTGATGTTGGCAATCATTTTTTTCTTATTTATTTGAAGATTCTGTGGATATTTTTGCTGGTAATTTCATTGGGAAGTGATCTTGTAATTCAAAGTTACTGTGTATTTATTATATTAAAAGTGAAATGCTGCTTACTTGTTCCTTAGTTGTATTCTTTTCATCATCCACAAGATGGCACTTTTGAATTTTTCTTTTAGGATGTTACTATGGCATAGGACAGAGCTCTTAGCTCAGTGATATCTCAGCTGTATTGCTGCTGATGGTCAAGCTACCTGGCTAAAAGATACGTGATTATTTCTACTCCACGTGGCAGTCACGTCTGTAATGGTTGTGTTAAGGCATCATTTTAGCCTTAAATATCATACTCAATTTCCATAATTCATGATACTCTTTTTTTTTTTTTTTTTTTTTTTTAATGCAGCGATCAAAGTGCTTCACATTCTCTGTTATAATCTCCAGGACACTTAAATCATGATCCAGTGCACAGCAAACACATGTAGGTAGACGCTTGCACAGGTGGGGTCTTAGCCACATTCTTGTGTTGCAAATGCTCTATGACCTCCAGTTTTTCAACTTTCTTGCTATGGAGGATTTCTTAATGTCTAAACCTTCCTATCCTGTGCTGCTATTTAAGCCTTACTTTTTATCCGGTTAACAGCAAATCTCACTTTTATTTAAAATATCGTGGCTATTGCTTTTCTTCTCCCAGCATAAGAAGAATCTGTAGGGAAGATCAGTTCTTCCCTAAGCCTTCCTTTCACAACTTCTGCAACCCTAAATTTTCCAGTTCAGTCCCTAGTCCCCGGTAAAAACAATGCTGACGTGGAATGGAATGTGCCTGTTGTTTTCATAGGACCCAGGACCTTTCCCATACTATCTGCCACTCAGTCTTCTTTTTACATGATTTTACAAGACTTTATTTTTAATTTCCTGCTTCTTTATGTAGTTTTACTTAAAATGTATTTTTTGTAAGCTGGGTGTGAAGTTCACCTTCAGGCATACAAGTTCAGACTTGCTTGGTGGCTGTTGAGTTTAACAAGGCAGTAATGGTTGTATCAGCTTTCAGGTAAACTTCTTGGTTCAAAGTCTGAAGTAATACAACAATAGCACCCCTAGGCATGGCAGATAAACATAACTAGGGGTGCTGAACTATCACAAGTATACCTAATAGCATGGTCCCATTACAGTCACATGCTTGGACTTTTGCAAATGGTGAAGTTACTAGGAAATGATGATTCCAAGTAATTGTCAATACAAGATATATGATTGTCAATAAAGCCGCCACAGCTATTTAGTGTTT
The DNA here is from genome assembly GCF_011077185.1 of Oxyura jamaicensis. NCBI lineage: Eukaryota > Metazoa > Chordata > Aves > Anseriformes > Anatidae > Oxyura > Oxyura jamaicensis. The sequence continues at coordinate 11,389,015 of NC_048912.1, forward strand.
TGGTTTCTTTTTTTTCCCTGTAATAAGTCACTGAAATAAACTTCCTAGGAAGGAGTAACTCCACTGCAGCCTGCCAACTGCCTGTTTTATGCCCTCTAGCCCGGCACGTCACAGAACCAAGTTGCCCGGCATGCTCCACACAAGCTGGGATTCATTGCGCTGCCTTCTCATCCCCAGATTTCAGACAGGTTTTGGGGAAACTCGCTCTGTTCTGCCAAGAACAGCTGCTCTGAGGACATCTGTAAATAACAGGCTTTTCCTGTACCAACAAGAAGGTATAATTTGAGGTAGGAAACTGTCTGGGGGCGGCAAGCCTGTCAGAAGGCGGGGAGCCCATTGGCAGGGTCACTCAGCACCTGCCGGGAAGCCCCGCTGCGGGTCGCGCTCCAGCACTGAACCGGAGCTCGCTGGGGGTGCCTGGGGACCAGAGTGGGTCCACCGACCCCTGTCACGCCTGGACTGGGCTGGCAGAGCCACGGGAACGTGCTGCTCCTTCCTCCCTGCTACATGCCCCATGGAGCTCCTCGCCGTGCTGCTTCTCCTGCAGGTAGGTGCTGTGCAGGGACCAGGGTGCTGTGCTGCCGTGCAGGGGGCCTGGGGGTCCTGCTGCTGCGCTGGGCCCTGCTGCAGTGCCCCCAAGGAGGGGATGATGCTGCCTTGGCCCCAGACCTGGGCTCAGGGCTCCTGTGAGGGGGGTTCCAGCTTTCAGTCCTCCTGGTGAGGATATGGGGCCTTCTGTGCCTGGCACAGCGTGCTGGTGCCTGGTGCTGATCCTGCTGCGTTAACGAGCCCCTGCAGTAATTCCGTGGCATTTCCTTGAGTGTTCCTGGGGGGCTTGTGGGCCTGAACTCGGTTTGTATTTCTGGCAGCAACTCCACATCTGGTACGGATATGGCAAGAGCTAGAGCCATTGCTGTGCAATGGGTGCATGTGGAAGAGTGTGAAAGCCGTAAAATATGCAACTGAAGCTCCAATATAATTAACAGTAGCTACACATAGACAAATAGGAAAGCTGGTTGTCTGGGGGGGTCTGGTACAGACCAAATTAACTGAGTCTGGCAGATGCGAACCTGCCCCCAAGCTAATGAATGTGCTCTGCAAGTTCCAGGTTAAAGCCTTGCTTGCTGTTTCCACACCACAGAGGTTTTCCCCTAGGTCATACAACAGCTTTATAGAATAGGTCAAAGGCTTCACTCGTGAAACCTCATTGCTTGGCAAGTTAGTAATGATGATGACCTTATCATTATATTGTTTTTTCAGAAACAGGTCAGGAGGTAAAGGCCTGACCTTTGCCTGAGTTGAGGCAGCAAGAGCTTGGTTTCCTATCTTATATGATGCTGGAATCATCTGATGGGTCATAAAAAAATTCAGACAAGCTTTCCTGTGAAGGCAGAAAGAGCTGAAAGGAAGGTATTCAAGTTACATGTGAGCTAACGATGACAGTGTAATTTGAGTACTGTCACACTCCCTTGTGGTGGAAGATTTTAAACAGAAAGTGTTTGAAACCTGTGCAGGAAGCTTCTGCTTAGAAAAAGGGAAATTCAGCCAATTAGGGTATAGTCCCCATTCTCAATTTATTTCTCTCACCCGGATTGGAGACTTTGGTCCAGTGTTCATCTTCTGGTAGATAGGTATGTTTGGGACACTTAGAGTGACGTAACAGTCTTTGAAAACCTGAGATACTCCCCAGGCTTAACTTTCACCAGTAATAGGTTTATGTTGAGTGGATACCAGACAACATCTAAAGGAGCGTGAGACAGACAGAAGTGAATATTTTAAAAACTGAGCTACTTGATTTGAGAAAATCCACAGAGATAATACCATGGAGTGTTAGATGCAGTTTTTGCGTATTTCTGGAACTGGTACCGCCTGACCGGAGAAATTAGTATCCAAGATCTCAGGCCAATTGATTTGGAATGAGATGTTTGTAGAATTTCTACAGGTTTCTAGATTCAGCTACAACTTCATACAATTCTGTCAAAACCGAATCAATGTGTTTCTGTGAAGCACAAGTCCTCCTAGACAACATAACAAAGGTTTCTAGCTAACCATACTTCTCACAATGACCTCTCTTTTTAATAAGGTTACTGCCACCAACAGTTTTTCCCATGATGCTGAAAATTTCAGTTTTAGACGAGCTGTCCAAAAGAAGAATACTCAGGTTTGTAGTCGATATTATTTAATAACAGATACAAAACCGTTAGCATGTAAACTCTGACACTAAATACACTTATTTATCCAACAGCTGACAGATTCTTATCAGTTAGACAGTCTGCGTCCTTTACGGCGTAGAAAAAGGACATGGGTTATCACCACCATTGATGTTACAGAGGAGGAGAAAGGACCATTCCCAAAATATGCTGGACAGGTACAACCAACCTTTTAGTAAAAGTTTACCTTGAACCTCACAGTAAGGTATTCACCAACACAGATTTTTCTATAAAATACCAAGAGCAGGAGAGGGTAAGAACTGTGTATTTAACGGCTTTATTTTTTTTTAAACAAAACAAAACAAAACAAACTTTGTTCAAAATAAGCTTTTTTAAACAGAGTAGTTGGGTAGGATTTTGTGATGTAGAGAAAAGATTGCTTCTTTTCTTGGGAAGCTCTAGGCATACTCAGCGGAAAGAAGAGACTATGGGGTGGGAGAGGTATGAGTCATTGTACAGAGCTGTGTACCTGCACATTGTGCAGAGAGTAGTGATGCTGCAACCTAGAAAACTGTTGAGTTGGCTGAGAACAAGCCTACATAATGGCCTCATCTGCAAAGACAAAGTGGGCAGGAAGATAGTTGGTCTAAAGCTTTTTTACTTCTGTTCTGTCTTCCCTAGTCACACTGCATTGTGCTGTTTCTCTTTTCAAAAGCTGTTCAATAACAGGTCATTTAATACATCAGTAAAATATTTAATTAGTGGACCTGGGGTAGATGAATCTCCAGAGATTGGATTGTTTTCTATAGAAGATGATGAAAATGGGCATGTGTATGTACATCGTACCATTGACAGAGAAAAGACTCCATCTTTTCAGGTAATATACTTTAAAGAATACCTAAAACTGTTTGCAAATATTAACTGCTTTCTCATGGCCAAATGCTTCACAGGAATGAGGCAGACCAATAAGAATTTTAAGTGTGTATTTTCTTATTTGAAACCTGCAAAGATAATTGTCTCAGCAGAGACCTATGGGGAACTTCCACCGTACTACTGATTATAAACTATCATGACATGTCTGGATTTCAAGTATCAGTGCACTTCTGTTCTTACTTGACCTTGGTTATAACCTAAAAATGAAAAGTTTGTCCTGAAATTCAAAGTGTGTTACAGCTGTTTTTTAAGCCCCCAAACTCCTAATCAAGATAATGGAACTAAAAAGTTAGGCATTACAAAAGGAAGCAGCTGCAAAGTCCTATTACAGTAACTTTACGTGGGTAAGCATATGTTTCTTCTTAAAAAGCAGGAAAGTGTTCATAAGCAGTAAGTGTGATGAAAGAAATGTGGTAAGTGTATGAATGAAATATGTGAGTGTGGGTTTGTTTTCCTCTTGAAAAAAAAAAAAAAAAAGGTTGTGGTCTCCTTTTGTTTATTCTGTGATGATTTATACAAGTATCTATGTGGATTAATTGTACCCACTTCATAGTTACAGTTCCTTGATCTCAGTGCAAAGTCCTGCCTTCTGAAAAGCGAACTTTTGGAGAGTCTTCTATTCCCCCTCACTGGACATCTGGTTGGTCCAGGACACTTTTTGCTTGGTTTTAAAGCAGAAATAAGTGTAGCAAAGGGGACTTCAGAACTTATAATTGAAATGCAGCTAGAGAAAACTGATTATACCACTCAGTTAAATACTTCATAGTTGGGAAGCAGCTTTGAAATCATTCTTGTGTTTGGCCTCAAGGGCATTTACATATTTTACATTAAGCAGTCATTTCAAACAATGCAGATTCAGATTTTTTAAACTGATTTTTTTTTTAAAGTATTGTTTAAGGTGATGGATGACCATTATACATCTACTACCTTTGAAAAATGAATGAATGTCTTAGCAATGCAAAGCCAAATGCTAGCCAAATATGACTGATGAGGTTTCAAAATTCGAAGTTTCTTGTTCTGTTCTGATATCTAAATAAGTTCCTGTGTCACTGTTTATTTAGATACGTTTCGATATTGTGCAGAGAGAAACTGGTGAGCCATTGGACCGCCCTTTATTTTTCAAGATAAATGTAAATGATGTTAATGATAACGCACCTGAGTTTCCCAAGGAGGAATTCAGTGTTACAATAAAGGAGAACCACAGTGAAGGTAAATGCCATCCAAACAATGGATACTGCTGGTTTGTGTATGAATGCTTTCTTAATTCCTTCGTCCTCCTTTTCCTTACCAAATCCATTCTTCTCCATAGGTTTTACTTAGTCCCTAAACTTATGAGTACTTATTTCCTGTAAAGGGCTACTTCCTCCTTCTTGACTTGTCTGATTGTACATTAACATAATGTCAGAGACATTCTGGAAAAACAGCTGTGATAATTGCTCATAACTGTAAGCCAAGACTAAGCAGACTGATCTGAACCATGGATCTGAAACCTGTGCGTGCACACCGTGTCACAGAACAATGCTCAGACAAACAAAGACTTAATCTCTGTGCTCACAAAGAACAGACATATAGACACATGGGCATGGTGCTATCTCCTCTGGAGCTGGGCAAGAACTGTCATAATTAGTGTTGAATGTTTTTGACAAAGTAATTCAGGAGTGCGATAACCCTTTCTATTGTCCAATGATACTGTGGGCAGATTTACCACCCAAATGAGGTGGAGTCGAGTCTTTCTGTGTATAACCATAGCCACAGGAGAAGCTGCAGGTGCTCTTAGGACCTGTGTGTCCAAGAGCCTGTAGATATGCCTGAGAAACTCCATGTCAAGACTAGGCACTTGTATTAATGTCTTGATTCTTCATTTTAGATGAGCCAGTTTTCCAAGTTACTGCCTTGGACAAAGACGAAGGTGGCACTGCTAATTCTCTGGTGTCCTATTCTCTAAGTACGCAAATGCCCCTTCTAGATGGATTCACATTTGATGTTGATCCTACCACAGGAACAATACATCTGTCTGGATGCTTGAATTATAAGGTGATGTACATATGGCAGCTTCTTGTAATTTAATGCATGATAAATATTAACTACATATTAACTGGGTATAAGAGGAGGGGCAGTTTCACATCCAGCTTTGTAGTTATGACTGGCAAAATGTGGGAACTGCTTCTGAACTAAGGTTGGAAATTCCTTTTTTTTTCAGACTGCCAGCACTTTCAAACTTCTGGTGAAAGCCTACGACCAAGGAACTCCCCAGCTGTCATCTACTGCAACAGTGAATGTAGCTATTGAAGATGCAAACAACCACCCCCCTGTATTTACTAGGGATAATGTAAGGAAAAACGTTATTACTTTATTTAGCCTTCCTCAATACAGTTCAGTCCTTCAAGTTGAGCACTTAATGCACTCTGCAGTAGAAATAGGAACCCTCAGACCCTTTACAGGATCAGGCCAAAGCACTTGCAAATGTACTTTATGTAATGGTATAGTGGTAGAAGAAATACCGTTTTAAAATGTGGATGGTAAGAGAGTACTTAACTACTGACTGTGATAAATTTTGTTACATTTCCATGTACAGCACTAGAAGTTTTTTTTTTCTCACAGCATAACAACGGTGACAGACTAGCTTATTCTAACATATATGAGAAGCTAAGGTCCTGATTACAATCCATTCTTCATAAAGATCATAAAGTAGCTCCATGTGGTCTGGTGTTGGAACTGTTTCTCAGAGTGAGCTAACAGACTTCTCATCTTGGAAATGGAAATAGTGTTTCTTTCTTTCATTTCTGCTCCCAGTACCAGCTACAGATTTCAGAAGGCCGAGAACACTCAGCTGCATTATGGCTCCAAGTGGAAGATGAAGACTCGCCTTACACTCCAGCTTGGAGAGCCAAGTACACAATAATAAAAGGCAATGAGAAGGAACAGTTCACAATTGAGACTGACCCAGATACAAATGAAGGCATTTTGAGTGTTATCAAGGTAATATTTATTGAGCAGACAGGAGGAACTGTAATAGATGAACTACAACATGGCAATGTGTTACATGGTCAGCTGACTATAAGAATAATAGCTTAGCATCTTAACTGTTTCACAGCTGTCCTCTCAGTCCCAGGCATACAGAAGTATGAAAAATTATGACTGCCATATCAAAGATCATAATTTCTAATGAGATTCTTGTCTGGGGTTTTCAGCCTCTCAGCTATAAAGATGACTCTGAGAAGAGACTCATAATTTCTGTAGCAAATGAAGAACCTTCCTTCTCATGTGAAAATGGCATTGTGATGGTCTCAAGCCTAGAACCCATGAACACAACTGTGAATATCAAGGTTACAGAGTCGCAAAATGTTCCCCAGTTTCATCCTCCTATACTTGTTGTCCAAAAAGAAGATGCGATGAAACCTGGAAGAGTGTTTAGAAAGTATCTTGCTACATATCCAGATGGTAGGCCAAATAAGATTAGGTAAGTGGAGATGCTTTCATCTCTCAGAGTAAGAAATACCTTAAGAATATAAAGTATTTTTTTTTTAGTTTTATATTGTATATATTCAAATGTGTATATATACATACACATGCATATTTACAGTTATATAAAGATACACATTAGAGGTGCAGATCTGGATAGCTGGTTCTGTAAGATGCAATTTATAGGCCTCGTCAGTCCTCGGTTGCTCAATGTTTCTCTTGTCTTCAGAACAATTTTGCCTAAAAACAGGTTGCGTTATTTACGTCACTTTTGACTACAAAATTTTGATGCTGTAAAAAGGACTAAAGTATGTCTGGCTTTAAGAGTAATAATCTGATGTGGAAACATACTCTCTGAGCCCCTAAGAACAGATTTGATGGGGCTGTGTAAGGTATATTAGTACTACATGGGAACTATTGGCTATGTAGAAACCTTCAACCTGTGATAGAGATAGTAAAAGTAAGTATCACTAACAAAAATACCTACAGAGCTCGAAAGAACAAAGATGCAGCAGAAATGATCTCTTCTTCAAAATCCATTTAAAGAAATATGCTTCCTTGTAACTTTTTCCTTTCTTTTTAAGATATGAACTATCCCGTGACCCAGCTGGATGGCTGAGTGTAGATGAGAATTCTGGAGTTCTTAGTGTAGTAAAAGAATTTGATCAAGAATCCCCGTATGTGAACAACAGCCTGTACACCATCATTGTCCATGCTATTGGTCATGGTAAGCAGCCAGTCAGAAAATATTCAAGCACGACTGTTTGAGATGACATGCATGCTAGATATAAAATGATAGCAAGCCTACGAATTTAAGTGGAGAATGGTTATTCAGAACACTCTAATGTTTAACACTAGTGTCGTGTGTGACTATTAGGATACCAGGTGCAGAGCTCCTGCCAATAGAATGGCTTTTGTCAATATCCAGTTAGAAGTATTTTACTGTTTCTTTTGCTCCTTTCTAGATACTCCACCACAGACTGGTACTGGCACCATCCTGCTTTATTTGTCTGACATTAAAGAGCATATGCCAACGTTAGTGGCTCCTTCTTTAGATGTGTGTGACAAAAAAGAAAGCAGGCCTCTCATTATAAAAGCTAAGTCTCCTTTGGTCCATTCACATTCTTGGCCATTTACATTTGAGCTTGCTGAAGACTCTGAAGATGTGAAGAGTACCTGGAAATTAGGAAGGAACTTTGGTGAGTTCTTCTGCCTATGCCCTTCATGAGAAGCCTATTGTCACTTATGTTCCCTCTAGTTATTTCACTATCACTTACCTTATGGTCTGTTACTGGTTAGTCTCAAGGAGACTGAAAGGACATGGAAGAACAGCATTCAAAATGCAAAGTTGCTACAATTTGGAAAAAAAAATAATAAAAAAATAAAAATCATCACTACTGAGGACAGGGCCAGAAGCAATACACTCCAATTGTAGAAAGGGAGATAAGACAACTGAGGAACAACTGCATTTGAATGCCCTGATGAATTCTAGAGGTTGTCAGTGCAGCTGTACTAGAATGCAGCAAGACTGGGACATAGATCTTTGCCCAGAAGGCTTAGCAAGGTGATAAAAAAGGATGCAGTTTTCCCTATTCACCATGATGCATTAAGGGTGGAAAAGGTGTTTCAAATTGGGGTGCTGATGAGTTTCCTTTTATTGTCAGAAGGCACCGTGGAGCATCAGACTTCTTTCCATGAGTCTTGAATGTCCTGCAGCAGAATCCTGTACCGGGGGGGAGGGGGGGGGGGGGAACAACCCTGTATATGCTGGGGGCTACCCAATTGGAAAGTAGCACTGCAGAAAGGGACCTAGAAGTCCTGATGAACATAAAATTAAACATGAGTCAGTAATATACCCTTGCCACTAAGATGGCTAGCAGTATTCTTGGATGCATTACACGAAGTATTGCCGGCAGGTGAAGTGAGGTGATCCTCCCCTACCACTCAGCATTGGTGAGGGCACACCTGGAGTACAGTCTCCAGTTCTGGGCACCCCAGAACAAGAGAGACATGGACATACTGGAAAGAGTTCAGTGGAGGGCCTGGAACAAACTGGAACACTTCTCCTATGAGGAGTCTATAAATACGTAAAGGGAGGGTGCAAAGAGGTCCCAAGATCTTTTTATTGCTGCTCAGTTCCAGGCCAAGAGGCAATGGGCACAAACTGGAATACACGAGGTTTCATCAGAAAATCAGGAAGCACTTTACTGTGTGGGTGATGGAGCACCATCATAGGTTGCCCAGAGAGGCTGTGGAGTCTTCCTCCTTGGAGATCTTCAAAAGCCACCTGAACATGGCCTTGGGCAACCTGCTCTGGGTATCCCTGCTTGAGCAGAGGGCATTGGATCAGATGACCTATAGAGGTCTTTCCCAACCTCAGCCATTCTGTGATTTTTTGAAATAATTTGCTTGTCTTTTTAGTGGAGTCGGTGGAACTTTTAATGTTAAGAAGCCTCCCACAAGGTACCTACGTGGTGCCCTTCATTATTCGGGACAGGCGAGGACTTTCTACAAGGCAGAGTCAGCATATAAGACTCTGCTTTTGCCCAGATGGGCATGCATGTGAAGATTTACCACAAGGAGCTGTGAGATTTGGAGGTGGTGCCATTGCAATAATACTGACAGCTTTCTTACTTCTACTGGGTGAGTAACCTCACCAGCCCCCTGTACTGAACCATACAGATCTGTTTGCAACATAAATTCCATCATTTCCTTTCTTCTTTCAACAGTTTCCAGTATTTTACTTTGTCAGTTTCATGTGCCACAATCTAAAAGCAAAGCTGTTGTTCTACCTCAAGAAGGTGAACAGACTTTTATCAACTATAATGAAGAGAGCAGAAAGCCTTTGTCTCACGTGAGTGCAAAAGCATATATCCGTGTGGCTGGAATCCTGAGAATGATGCTTGGTATTAATTATAGTGGGAAAAATAATGCAATATAGCTAAATTAGAAATAAGTTTTACTTGCTGGAGATTCCAGCAGTATATGAAAAAATGTTGACACTTTATTTTTTTTTTTTTTTTTTTTTTTCCCCAACAACTTTCAGTTTGAGACTGTGTGACACTGCTTTTCATTAGTTATTGTCCTAAATATTTGGAAGTGCAATTTCTTCCAAAATTCCTCTCCCAGTACCTGAATTAATATGCAGGTAAATAAAACAAGTAAAATAAAACTAAGTAAAATTGTACTTAGTTCTTGGTATAAGTGAAACGAATCCATCATTCTTCAGATATCTGATCAAAAGCATGCCAGTCAACATCTTTGACTTAGCATACTGGCTAATCCTGTCCTACGTGGACAGGATTTAAGAGTTATTTATTTATTTATTTATTTATCTTAACTGGAAGATATATTTTTGGAGTTTTGAAGGCTTTTGAGTTTGTTCTGCAGATTTTTGTGCTGTATTCTCTAACTTATGCAACAGATCTCTATTTTTGTTGCAAAGAATGCCTGAAGGAAATTCTGGTCTACATCAGTAAGTGACTGCCACGTGTTCTGGTCATAAGTATGTAATGTTCATCAAGAGATTCTAAAAATAATCTGTGTTTTACAGCAGGCAAAGAAAATGCAAACCAAGATTTTATGTATGTAGAATCTAATTCCACACTGCTTAGTCTGTAGTTCGGAGCTACGATTATTTATACAAGTAGACATCATAAAATTCTAAGGTCATGTTTGGTGCAATAACAAGGAGGAATTCACTAAATTCAAAGGAAGAAACATATTTAATTACTGGAGATTACAAAAAACACATACATGGTGGCTCTACGTATACTAGAAGTGTTTTACATATGCAGAAGAAGAATCAGTCCCTGACCAGGAAAAGCTGCAATCTAATAGAGAAGACAGCACAAGAGAAATGGATGTAACAGAGAGAAAGACAGTTGGATTTATCTGTATCTGAAATAAATGTTAGTAGGCAACTTTACACTGGTGAAACCTGAGAAACTGTGTTTATCTTTCAGAGTGGCCTGTACACTAGACAAAAGACAGTCCAAGTAAGACACCATGATCACATCATACAGACAGTAGACAAAACATTGATTCAGGTAAGAAAGCAGATGTTGAATCCCTCTTTTGTTGAGGTGGCTTGTAAGAATAGGAAGAAAAGCTTGCAAAACTGAAAAGCTGCAATGGCTTCAGCTGCTTTCTCTGGCCACACCTAAAAAGCATTACTATTAAAAAAATAAAAAAAGGAAAAAGGGGAATGTATTGGATGGAGGAACAGTCAGGACTCTTAGTTGCTGAAGATGCCATGTCTCCTAGACTTCTTGCTGAATATACCTGGTCACCCAACAGTTCTTGCAAGGCTGGAGTCTTTCACCTGGAATGAATACTTCAAGAGTGGGCAGTGGGGCTAAAATACTTAATATGACCATACCAGGGTTAAAGTTTGTTTTCCTGCTATTTCATTTCTGTGAAAGCAGGGAAATCTTAGTTCCTCTTGCCATGTCCTGTCTGGTCATTGAATAGGCCTGTTCTCCACACTTCATTGCGCCAGACTGCATGCTTCCACGTAGTCATGTTTACTTAGAGTTTTTTGTTCCAAGGCACATTAAAGTCTCCTTCCTGCCTCATTGGCACTTGAGGGGAAGATCAGGCTCTTGTACTTTTCCATCTGAGAGTTTCATCTGAGAAACCTATAGTATTCACTGTAGCCCCTTGCTTGCCTGTTTGATAACAGTATACTGTGAATCCCTTTAATTTCCAAAAGGGTAGTAGGAGCTTCCATGATGATTTGCATTGTTTCTTCCCTTTGTTTCTTCCCTTTAGAAATTGTATGACCAAAGTGCACTGGAACCTTATTGGGCAAGCTATGCACCTTGCATATATGCTGAGGAAGGAGAACTGGAGAAAAGTAACTCCTTCCACTCTCTCTCCATGGGCAGTGATGACTTGCCCATAGATTTTTTGAACACTCTAGGACCAAAGTTTTCTGCTCTGGAGGAAATCTGTCAGAAGCGATTTTCGTCATTCAGTTAATCTCAAAAGGCTGTGAGTACTTTATGGTGTTGCAAAGGCAGCAGTGTTGACAAATTCCAAAGAACCCCCCCCATCGATGCTTGAAAGTGTTGCACTATATTTGCAACATGAGTACCTGTCTTTCATTCTGCCTGCCTATGCTGTTTGCACGCCTGCAGCCGAGAATATGGCACACGTGGAAGGTACGCTCTACTCTGAGGAGATGATGTAGTGATTTTGTCATATTCTGTGCAGACTTGCACAATGAGAAGGTCTATTAGGCTGGAAATTCAAGTGAAAGTTCCATATGGAATTAAACTACCCTTGAACAGCAAAGGCTGACCAGTTAGGCCAGTGATACAGTCCCTCTTCCAGTAGATGGTCTCTTTAAATCCAAAATTATCCATGCAGATCTGACTTGATAAGATCTTTCTAAATGATATTGAAACATATAAGAGAAAGCCCACTTGTACTGTTAGTGTGACTGTATACTGCATAATAACCTGAGAGGTCTGCCCAGTCCTTGCCTTTTAGCTTAAAACAGGCACTTATTTAGTGCTTGCATGCTTGTGCTGGCATCTGGTGGCTCTTGGTATTATTACATTGTAAACAGTAACTAGGAAAAAAATGATGGAGGACGAGGTATGGCTATTCCTGTCATCAAAATAGAAACCTTCTCTAAATGAGCTACAAGTGACCATGATAAGGAAATTTATGGGTTTCCTCAGGCATCACTGCTAAAACAGATGATATGATAAAGAAAGGATTGTATCGATTTTCCCTATATGGAACCCACAAATGTGTTACTTTTAAATGGTGTGGTTTGTACATGTCTGACTGTGTGCAATTGGCCTGTGGTCAGTTATAGATAGCATGATGGCTAACAGTGTTACAAAACATGAATGAGGAAATAACAGCTCAGAAGATAGCTTGCTGCCATTAGGTAAGTTATGCATGCAATAAGAGGTGGAATTAGTCACAGTATTCTGTTCTGTTCCACTTCTGTGCTAAAAGAAAAATGCTCCACCTGAGGCAAACACTAAGTCTGGTATCTAAGGCACTGTTCTTCTGTTTCAAAGTTTACTTAAACAATAAATTATGCTTTTGCTCAGATGTTATTAAATAATAATTCAAGGCTGGAAACTTCACTCAAGTGTGATTAAAGAATCTGGCTGAATGGCAGGCAGCTAAGTTTTCCTAAATGCCAGCAGCAGGATCTGTTTACACGGTAAATCACTAGTCTGATAAACTGCCCTTAACTAACAAGTCTGGAAGGAAGACTTTAGATCAGCAGCACCACCAACACCACCAGCACAACAGCAAGATGACTTTTTTTTTTTTTTTTTTTTTTTTTTTACTGTGAACTGTAACCATAGTTGTACGATAAGAATTGTTTTGATTTGTTATCTCTGCTGAAAATTATGCAATATTAAAGATGATAATGAAAGCATTCGGTGTGTGTACTGTTCATGTAAACTTGTGTTGGGTCTATAGCACAACAAACACCAAAACTCAAATAATTAAAATAATTCAACAAATAATAAATAATTAAAATCTTCATTTTGCAGTTAAGATACCAATGCACAGAAATTGTAAGTCAGCTCTCATAGTCAAAAAGAGACAGAGTGGATGAAGATTTTTCAGAAATCTTGTGGCACTATAATCATTGGCGTATCATTGTTGTCATAATTCCTGTCAAGCTTGTCATTTATGCAATTACCTGGACAAAAAATATTCTTCCTTTTACTCATTAACCATTTGCAATCACAAATTCAGTGATGTGACAGTTGAACTCCCACTAATGATCACATTGGTTGATATTTTTATCTATGTTAGCTGTATGTACCATGTAAGTACATAATAATGTGGTGTTCAGCTCATTCGAATGATTATTGTAATATTTTTTATGTCACTATGTGCCCCTTATTTGGAATGAGTAATTTTATTTAACAATACATGATATAAGCATGATACGAGCACCTAAATAACTCCACTCAATCTGCTGAAATCTCTTATTGTCCCTGCTGCCAAAATATGGGCAGATAAACTGTCATGCATCCGCTGGGGTCTCTGGACAACAACAAAACTCCAGGAAGCCTAGTGGTGTAGGTCAGCATGTCAGCTTCATAGGAAAATTTCTTCTTTCTCCATCTCTAATAAGGTTTGAGTTGATGTTTCTACTCTTACGAGAGTGAACGAAAGCTAAATTAGTCTAGTAATTGCCCACTGTCTTAAAAGCCAGAAACATCTGCTTGAGACACCAGTGACTTTAGTGGAGTTTGGCAGCAGGGAGGCCCAGGCTGATGAGGGACACATTCACTACTACGTACTACAATCAACAAGGTTTACTTAGAGGCTTTTAAGTGACACAGCGATTAATAAATAGTGAAAAGGAGGAGTGAGAGCATTTCTCACAGCACAGATTTTATCAATCACACAATCGCAGGAAGCTAGTCACTAAACAGCTCTTAATCATGTGAGGCTGGGGTGTATGGCAGCAGATGGAGACATAGGCGACTCAACATACAGTGAATATTATCAGTCAGTCTTTGGGCCCTCAAAATTGCTGTTACCCTGTCTCTGCTGAGGGTGACAGCAAACCACCAGGCTCCCAGTGGTTGAGGGAGGTTTGATGTTCACATGAGCTCCCTGCCTGACACACGCCCCTTTTCTGCAAGTGCCTTGCAGCAAACCTGAGCTGACAGCCAGGACCCCTAGGCAAGGCAGCTTGCCTCATTTCTTCCCAAAGCCCCTCTGCTTGTGTTGGTGCCCCCCCAAGGCCAGGCAGACAGCTCACACATCGCTTAGAAAAGGAAACAGACAAAATTGCTAGTCCTCAGGGGACAATGCCAGGGCTGGCATCACAGGAGTGCTCTGCACGCAAAGAGAAGTATAGAGTACGGATGGCCTGAGCTTATGCTTTGCTCATACATAATGGCAGAGGGAGTCTATGAAGCCTCTGGTTTGTTCAGGGTTTGCTTTAAACTAAGTACCTTCATGTCTTGCCATTTCGTAAATGCTGGTGATGGGCTATAGTGTTTCAATTACCTGTTCACAGTGAGAGGTCTAATCATGACGCCTGTGAATCCCCATTACTTCTGGCCCCTGCTGTGCCCAAGTCAGTGGGAGTCTCAGCAGCACAAATGTTTATCTCTGCACAATCTTCATCTCTGTCTTTGTTTTGCCTCATTTATAAAAATCTTGCTTGAAAGTAAATGACACACAATCAGTAAAAGGGAAATTAATCATGCTGGAACTAAACTTCTGCCTTTGAGCTTTAAAGGAAACAACATTGAATGATCACAGGATGGTCCTACATAGAGTGGATGTCAGCATGTTAGTAATGAAATCTTTTTGTCTCAAAAAGAAAGCATTTCCCCTGTTTGCTATTTCCTCTACTCTGCTGAGCAGTAGCAGATCCCATGGGATCTTTAGGCTGCCACAGAGGAAGTATACGTTTTAATCAAATCTTTCTGTGCCTCTTTGGAATCATCTTCTCCCTTCTGAAGGACACATTTGTCCTGGTTAAGGTATCAAAAGAAGTTATTTAAAGGACAAATAAATGACAAGAGTCTTTATAAGTGAAGAGTAAAGCACATGCTGAGTCGGCTATAATTAGTTACTTCCATTAATGCCTTAGGTGTTGTTGTATTTCACAGTCCTAATAATTAAATGCCTAGCAATAGAGTGTTGGATTAAAAAATAAAATAAAAAAATCCCATAGGCCAAGCTGGGGATTTTTCTCAAGGATTTCTGTGAGCAAGCAGGGAACAGATGTTGTAGCACTTGTGGTAGTGGCAAAATTTCTCAACTCATTTCAAAAGCCACTATTATCTTTAAAGAAACCCAAACCAGGAGTTTTCTTTCTTAATATGTTATGATGCTGAGGTATGAGAATAACAAGACATGGCAATAACATTGCCATTCAGACGTGGCTTTCCACAGCTGCTTTTGGATGGGAAAACTACTGACTGGGAAAAAGTGAGAGAACATGCTTGGAAAACACAGACAAATGGATGCTGCACCACCACATCTGCCCTTCACACTCACATTATTTTACACTTTTCAAAAGTGTTGAGCAGTCTTCAAAATGGAAACCTCAGCTCTCCTGTGCTGAGCATGATAGTGAAACATGGCACACTGGCCTGGATCTGACCTGGATAATTTCTTGATGTCTAGAATAATGCAGTGTCTTGATGTCTAGATAATGCAATGTCCAGTGTAATCACTTACCACTAGCCTGCAAGCATCTTTCTTAGGGACTGGTACATTTCTCAAGAAACAGAAGGCACTTGAAAAATTTGAATATCTAACATTTCAGATGCCCACTTCGTTTTGCTTAACACTTGTGGTAGGAGCCTACTATCTCCAGTTACCTTACAAAGTGTGAAATGAATCTCAGACTCACAAAGTATGTTGTACTCTGAAGGATACATTTCTACATCTCTTCTGCTCTGCCTGTCCCTTCCTCTGAGGATGCTGTAGTAAACCCCAGTTTGCAAGATATCCAGTCTTCACTGGGGAATATGATGCAAACTGAGGCTACAGAAGACACTGGGGGCTCTTCTTTCTTCCCTATCCCTTGGAGAAATGTAATTATCTAATGTGAGATTTGGCAAGAGTGATAAAATGAATAAAATAAAATACCATAGCTAAAATTTCCAGAAGCTCATACAAGGTCATCTGTTCTTTGCAGGTTCTTCTACCACTTGCATCAGAATAGCAACAGCGTCTCACACAGCAGAGCCAACTCCAGTAACATGTTAAGCAACATGACTAATATTTATTCCCTCTTTTGACTTACCCCCAAGGGATGGAAGCCCAGTCTTTTGAATAAATGGGGCTTTCACTAAGAAAGTATTAGGATAAAACGGTATTTTTTTCTTAAAACATGACATTACTAACTATATCAAAATCTGGGGACCGCACTTACAAAGACCTTTTGTTACAATCTACTGATTATTCATAAATGCTGAATACGATACATTATTAATAATTCAGTTTTGCTTTGATCTATATCCTATAAAATAAGAAAGAAAAGTACTTCTGGGATGCAAGTAGCAAATTTTTCCAAGGCACTAATTATTAAAAATGTTTCTTGATAAAAGCTATTCCTGTGTAAAAATAGTTCTTCAAGTATCCAGAAGATGGCATAAGTAGGCCAGTTATGGACTTTCATGTAGCAAAAAGAGAAAAATAAGAAGTCTCTATACAAGTACCTTATTTAAAAACAAATCTCCTTATTAAAATGTAGATCTTGATGTGGTCAATGGAGGAGAGTTTTATTTTTTAAGAGTTCCTTTCCTCATCAGCATCATGCAAGGAAAGTACCACTTAATGGTTACAAGGCAGGAGTAACAAAAAGGAAAATGGGGAGAGTAATATGAAAATCTTAAGCAGATCTACTTTTTTTTTTTTTTAATTTTAATTTTAATTTTTTCTTGGAAGAGACAGTAACAAAGACTGATAAGATATATATCCATACTATTTTTTTTATCTATATGTTTTGTACTCCATGTAGCTCACTACACTATTTTCTTTTCCAAGGGGTTTTATTCAGATAATTTCTAAGATTATAGGGCATATGGGAGAATCTATTTACATCAGCAAACAGCCATTTATGAGCACAAAAAGGGAATTTATGCTTGCAACTGGCCTTAAACATGTAACTTTTTGCACGAGCAATTTACGTATTCCAAGATGTATTTTCAGTATTCAAATCTATACATTCCATAAATAGTGAAGATAAGATGCTCTGTACACTGCAGTAATTGATATTTCAAAGAAGAAACAAAAGGAGATAATAGTTTCTCACCTTTTCTTCAGTGTTTTTAAATGCCTAAATCATGGCTCAAGGAGACATTTTATAGTGTCAAACTATAGTTCTTGATGATACGAGTGTCCTTCGGGTTAGTATGAAATTTACTAACTTGAACTACGCTGTCTGTTCCTGGTTATTGTCCAAAGGTGAAAAGATGGAGAAATGTAATTAAACAAGCAAACCTTCTTGGACCTTGGGTCAAATCCTGATTTGGCAGCTGCTGAAACTGTTATTGATGGTCACTGAATTTATCTCTGTCTTTTTCTAGCCATTTACAAAGTCCAACACAATGTCATAGCTGCAACCGCTCCTTACAAAAGGCCAAGAGCTGGGTTAGTAGGGCAAATCAGCTCTGAGATACAATAGTTCAGTTACATAGGGAGATGTGTACACTGCTGGCAAGGCAAGCATCACATTTCTAAGTTCTGAATCAGATCCAAGGAAGTGAGAAAGGTAAAATGTCTTGGATTCTAAGAGATGAGCATAATATACAAGTGAAGAAAAAATATTAAACATACCTATTTATTTCAGAGCTGTGGGACATCACTGGATTTTTCTTCCCAATCTCCATTAAACACCAATCAACCTTAGTCTAAATATTGTATGGGTTGTTTTTATCTTTTACCTCTTTATAGTGCATGAAACAAGAGATTTTAGTCTCTAATTAGGGTTCCAAGATGTTTCCACAATAAAAATAGTAACAGTCAGACACAGTACTACTACTTGTGCTTTTGAAAAATATTCCAACATACTTTGCCCGATTTCTGGGAAAGGATGTTCTTTATCCTGTAGTATTCACCTCCTGCACAAAATTTTCAATATAAACAGGAATCTCACATTTGAAAAATAAATCATATTTTTGTTTTTTAAGCATTTTGTATAAGAAACTTCAGTTATGGCCAGGGCTGCCGTAAAAGACAAAAACTTCATCTAGCTCAGCATACCATCTTGCCAAGAATGCTGTTTACATTAATAAAAGTACCATCAATTGGTACTATTTAATTGAATTGCACTTAGAAGAGATGTGGAAAAGAATAGAAGAAGGTTGTAGAAGCTTCACCAACAAATCTTCCAAAGAACACATTACAGATTTTTATAATAATAATAATAAAAAGCAACAACAACAACAACAACAAAAATCAGCAAAGGTATTAAAGTCACTAGCACTCACAGCTGTTCCTAGGAAAAAGCCAACATTAAAAAGGGCTTTTAGTGTAGAAACTGGAGTGTATTGCACATCCTGAAAAGCTGCTGACACAGGCTGTAACTGATGGAAAACCAACAGAACTTGTCTTCTCTGCATTATATTACTGACAGTATAAAAGGTATTTTCATTTCGAAATTCATTTGAAAGCAGTAGTGACAAGTGATTTCTTATTTCTATCTGCAGTGGAAAGAATTTCTCACTCCAGTGCCTGATCCTTCTTTCTGTCATGTAAGGGTAAATCAGGAATGATACTAGGAAAGCCATTGTGATCAAATGAATCAATAGAGAGGACGGGGCTTTCTTGGTCAGAGCATCCATGGCTGTGACCAGGACATTCTCTTTACAGCAGCCATCAACATGTAAGAACTATAGGTCTTGTTGATGAGAGGATATTGTGGAATGTATATATTTAAAAGGAGACAAACCTAAAGATTTTGCAAAAAACAAACAAACAACAACAACAATAACAAAAAAGCTAAACTTTCCCAATGCTGTCAGAATGAAGAACCTTGTCAATTTCTTACTCAGATATTCCTAGAAAACACCATATAACGCAGTATCTCTTCAAATCCAAACTGGAATGAAATATTAAAAAAAAAAAGAATTCTGGAGTGACTACACTAAAACTAAAAAGGCTTAATGGTGCCTGTTAGCAGAGGACCTCTGATTGAGGAGGGTGTAAGGTAAACCTAGACATACTTTTATTAGAGAGGTGCAGGTTTCCATGGAGGTGTACTCAAACTGCAAAATCCCTTTCCAGACACAGTAGTGTCTCTGCCAAAGAAAATGAGAACCTTAGTGGAGGAGACAGATCATGTTTGCACCTTGTTCCAACAGAGCAAGAAAAGGCAACTGGAGCATGCATCTACTGCGGGAGCAGGGAAGCACTGCCAAAACCAATAATTAAGACATGATCTAAGTTCTCTTGCTTTGAGATCCAAATGGCTTACTCCAAAACAGAGCTAGAGAGCAATCTACCACTATGATATGATGGATAATGGGGAAATTGGGCTCAAGTCTGTGATGGAAGCCTAAGTTAATACTGCTGTATACACCTTGTCATGGTATTAAAAATAAGTACTCTCAACATCAAAGGAAAATTAGGAAGTTAGGTGTCCCAACAGATTGATTGCTAATCTGCAGCTCTGAAAATCATGCTTCATGAGATTTCCCTGTGTCCTTGGGTAAGTTACTTGCAGACAGATTTTTACAAAGCATTAAGCATCTACCTCCACTGGAATTAGTGGAAATTAAATGCCATAAATCTGTCTACTCTGTCTCTCTGGTTGTGAAATGGGAACAACAGTCCTTCCTGCCTCAAAGAAATACTTCCAAAGATTATGAAGTGTTCTGACAGGACAGGAATAGGGAGCTGGTAAGTATCCTAAAGAGAAATATGAAGTTTTCCTTAACTGATGCTATGCTGATGTATGGAATAAATATTACATATTTCTTGCAATACTCAGGTTTATGATCCAAATGAAAGGAAGGCATGGGTTATATTTTTAATGTGCTAAATAAATATTCAACAGGATATGCATTTTTTAAGCTAAAGATCCAATATTATTTATAGTCAGTGTTTTCATGTAGAGAAACAAGTTATCTCAGAAATGAGGAGGAAAACTGACACCCTGCTATGAAGTTGCTAGATATTTGCTAACAAGACCATGATGAGGGTGAAACAATCATGTACTTGACTTGAACTGAGAGTGTGGGAGCTCAACACCTCTGAAAAAAATGAGATTTATTACAGTACCTTGTTGAACTTAAATGGTTAACCTCAGGCTCTCAAATAGTTCATTTAAGATAGCTGGCAAACATTACAGAGTGAGTCATTGACAGAAAAAGGCAAAAAAAAAACCAAACAAATAAACATCTCTCCTGATTTAAAATCCCAAACTTTTGCAGTGTAGGTGATTTTAAGATGGTGGAGAATTACCATTATTGAGGATTTTGCCTTATGCTCAAAACTCAGACTACATTCTTTCACTTTCTGTATTACTGCCCTCCCACTTCAATACCAGCAGATTGGAACTGAGACTGATCTTGTTGAAATAGGTGGGACTCCAAAGGCAGTTCAGAATGGCAGAAGGTGGAAATACACAAAGGAACAAGAAGGAAAGACACAATAGGCTAGCTAGTTACTTGACATTTGAATTGCAACAATTATACACCTACTCCTTTATCATTTTATGGCTCCATTATGCCCGCCTCACAAAGGCAACGTGCCAAAAAGAAGCCAGTGGGAGTTCCACCTGAATAGAGAAATTAAGGATTAAATCCCTTGTGCATGCCCTACCAAAAATCCAAACTAAGACATTAATCCCATTGATCTCCTTAATAGCCATCGTGCTCCAAGAATTAAAGCACAAAACGAACACAATGAAACATAATCTCCAGGCCTTAACTGCAGGCCCACCTTTCCATGAGATTTTGAGAGGCAGTTGTCCTAAACCACTCCTCATCCCAAGCACACTGCTAATTTACAGTGCAATCTGTAAGACTCCTTCCCATCAGTTCTTCTTACATTATGCTTTTCCATTATAACTAGTGTTATGAAAACCATTATAACCGTTGCAAACAGGGCGTGCTATTACCTTATTTCTTTGTCATTGCTTATATGCCATAGCAGAACCTCAAAGAAGATAATGAACAAAGCACCCTGCATGGGCTTGTGTGCCAGGAGCTTACAATTGGTTTATGGGAGAAGTTATTATTAAGAGTAAAAATTACAATATTTTAAATCTAGGCATGAAGAGTAATACACAATTCAAGAAGGTGTGTAGAAAATTTCATCACTGTTAATACGTGTATGTGATAATTCTGGTCTCTAGTCCCATTATACGCAGATGCTGTGGACACAGGAAAAATGATGGTCCCAGCGAAGGAAACTTGCTTATAAAGAATAAGTGGTACAACAGGTGTGTGTATTCAGAGATGTGGTAGTACATGAACAAACATTATCTAAAAATGTGACAAAATGAGTTGTCTTGATAGGCACTCTCACAGCTTATAGAAGGCTATGCATTCCTAACTTTCCTGTGTATATTTTTACTGAAGGTCTGTATTTATGGGGACCTCTTCCGAAGAGTGAAGGCCAACAAAAGAGAATTCACAAAAATACTTTAAGGAAATTTTAGTAAGTGGGTAATTGAGTTTTTCATTATGAATTTCCTGAAAAGAAAGTAGGTATGAAGAGGCTTGAAAATGAATGCAAGCACTTCATTTTGGTGAAAACGGGGGTTTATGCATAAAATCTGTAATCTTCTTTTTCCAATGGAAATAAAGTCAGTTTACTTTTTTACTAAATCAATGGAAATGTTTCCTTTGATGTTGATGGAAGCAAAACTGTTCCCAAAGTTGGGGAGAAATGGGGTCAGATGTGGAAGGAAGGTGAGATGGAACAGAAGGTTAAGTATTTTCTCTGTTTTACTGGAAGAAGGCAAACAACAAGATGTAATCCACAACAACAGGAACTGCATACTTTCCAGTTTTACATTTCAGCTGTCATTGTGTTCATTGGCTCAGATGAAAAAAATAAAAAAATAAAAAAAATTTTTAGAACCATGCTCTGGGAAATAAGTATATAGTGACTTTACTTAAATTGGAATACTAGGAAAGCCCTCATAAAATGTACTTCCAAAATTTGATTTCACTTTATCAGGAAGGCTCATATAAAGCCAAAAGCAACAGTGTCTTTCCTTCCTTTTTGAATGCTTAGAGACTGCTCAGAGTCTGCTCACTGAGTATTGTATACATTCCCTCATTATGTGCCTCTAAAAATGAAAAATAGGTCAAGAAATTGCAAGGTGAATGAGTTAATATGTAAACCATTATCAAATCCAAGTGCTATACAACTGAATATCTTCTATTTAATTATGAGGCAGTAGAGTCAGTAAAATGTGGTGACATTAATCATTACAATACTGAAATTTTGTTACCATGGTGTGTTTTTTAAAAAGAAACTCTTTTAAGATGTAAATTAACTTTGTCTTAGAATTTCCTTCCTCACACCCTCAGTCAAGCAGTAATCATTATTTACAGGCATTTTGTCAAAAGGATAAGTTGAGCTGCTAGAGCAACTCAGAGACCTTATTAAGTACTCCCATAACACTACTATCGTTATTTTGGTCCTACTGTAAAAGCATTCAATTTCCTCCCTGTCTCTTTGCACCTTTTAACAGACATTTTAGTGGTCAAAAATTATGTGCAATGGTAGCTATAAGGTTTAATATCCTTTATCTAACATGAAGAATGGCAAAACAGGCATTTGTCCCTGCCTTTGGCCAACCCAACTCTCAGGACAGAAACATATCTCTCTAAGCCCTGCTTGCTCCTTCCTCTAGATCCCACAACAAGTGTAGCTCAGCTAATGAAGGAAAGTCCATTTTGTGCACATGTATGTTATGTTATTCATTAGAGTTTGCTTCTGCAAAATCTACATGTAAAGACTGCAAGGCAAACTGGATCTTCACCTAATACTCCAGATCTCCATCACACCTAATTCTTGTTTTGTATCAGAACATGTAACTTGGATTCTTAGAGCCAAACAGCAGCAATGAGATGATGGACTGGAGTGTTTTCTGGGATCAGACCACTTTCCAGGGAAAAGTAGCTGGGAATAAAATCTATGAAGCCTTGGATCAGGGCAAGGGCAGAAATGCTGAGGAAACATTTCTGAGCTAGGCTGAAGACCTGCTGACTAGATGTGGTCAGGGAGCAGACAAGAGGGAAAAGTTTTTGGATGTGTGAAGTTAGAGCAGGTGATAACATCTTTTAGGCAGGTAATTGTGAATGTAAATCTGTGGTAAAATCAGTATTCTCACATATATGAAGCCAAATTTTCCACAGGGTTATATTGTGTATATTACCCGGATTTTGACCAGAAGATTTTGACTAGTCCCTGGAAGGAAGACAGAATGTTGTTACCTCTAAAA
The DNA here is from genome assembly GCF_011077185.1 of Oxyura jamaicensis. Taxonomy (NCBI): domain Eukaryota; kingdom Metazoa; phylum Chordata; class Aves; order Anseriformes; family Anatidae; genus Oxyura; species Oxyura jamaicensis. The sequence goes on from NC_048912.1 coordinate 11,412,487, forward strand.
AGCAAATATTCTGTTATCGTAAAGGGTAACAATTTTGTGCTTTCTGAAGTGGAAGACTATTGTCAGTAAGTTATGGTTAGATTAGAGGTTCATAATAGAGCCTGAGGGAGTCAGACACTCAAATGCCACTGAACTTCATCAACAGATGAGTGCTTACATCCTTTAGGCTCCTCTTGTAAACCTGAAATTACAAATCTGGCCTACAAACAGAAAAAAATATTAGATTGAAAAAGGTTCCACCCTAACTACTTTGTTCATGAGATGATGATTGATATATATTAGATATATGCAGCTCTACTGTGTTTGCTCATCACTTATAAAATCTTCTGATTTTGAACCATTTCTGAACCTTTTTTGTTTCATGAACTTTTTTTTTTCTTTTTTTTTTCTTTTTTTTCTTTTTTAAAAAAGTTTTTATTGCCAACTATCTAAATCAAAATTCTCTGAAGAAGTAAGAAAAGTATTTTATCCATCCTATGGTCATTTGCTCAGTGTCTAAGGAAGGTTTGTAAACCTGTATCTTTTTGCTTACAGGAAATTCCCTCCTTTAGAAGAGTTGCAAAGTTTTTGTGTAGATATTTTACGTACATCTTGAGCTTCTAATCTCCCATTAGCATGCAATTCATAGCAAAATGAACTGACTGGAATTCTTTTTGATTTTATTTTAACTTCAGCATTTCTGTCTGATCAGAATCACTTTGTCCCATCGTATCCATCAGAGAAGTCATGCCCATCTCCTTTCAGCATGGAGATGCCACTTCACTGTGAAAAATGAACTGCATGCAAATAAAAGTGAATGTGTGTAGCTTCTTTGGTAACAGTTTGTCAAGAATGCCTCTCAGTATTGTTTCCTGAGACAACAGTGCTATTTCTAAAGATGCAAAATGATAGCGGTGTCTGGCATATTACAGAATCTTAAAGAGACTATTAAAGCCAACTTCTCTTAACAGGGTCAAATCTTTTACAAGCATTTTTCCAGTATTCATCTTTGCACAGCCAGATAGTGGATTGCCGAACCCCCATAAAGCACATTTTCTGAGAATTATCCATGAAGTTTCTCTTGGTAAGGAGTTTTGACAGGTGCCATGTAATCTCTTTTTTCCTGCTTTGGTCCACTGGGATGATTATTATCAAAAACATAACCAGTTTTTATTTTTTAAAATATCAACACTGGCAACTGCTTCAGGACTTTTACTTTCAGATTTTAATCAAGGTTTGACCACTGTATATCTATAAAGCTCTTAGCAAAAAAAAAAAAAACACACCAAAACAGTACTTTAGTACTGGGAGGTGGCATGATCATGGCTTTTAGATTTCCTGTAGCTCTTCATCGCTACAATAAACATTATTTAATCATCTCTTAAAATAAATAAATAAATAAATAAAAACACTAAAAACATTTGCATGACTGTGTAGGACAGATGATGGGAGAACCATTACTTACCATATTTCCATATACTTGCACAGAAATTTCAGTTTATTTTCTGTCTACAATATGTCAGAATTAGACTAGCTCTGACGAAGAAGCAAGTTTTGTATTGCTGCAGAATATTCTCTTTGTTTGGGTGGACTCACATTATGAATTCCTGGCAGTTCTGAGGCAGTGAGTGCACAGTAGGTGGCACTCACTGTCTTGAGGAAATAGTACCAGTGCACCTTCAATAAGAAAAAAGAAGGCAGCCTATAAGAAGGCAGCCTATCTTATCACTTGCAAAATTAACAGCTCTGAATAGATAAATCACTAACTGTGGATCAATTTAATTAGTGTCCCGTCAACGTGTGCAGTCACCCTTTTGATCTATATCCGTATGCATATTTGTGAAGTATCTATCATATGGTTTACAAACCAGGCATTAAAAAAAAAAGGAATCAGATGATCTGATTGAGGCTGTGACTGGGCTGGGACGAGGGGTCATCACTCATGTTAAACTTATTAAGCATATATGCTATTGATGTTGTATTATTGCTCAAACATTGGAGTCATTCTCCCCTATCAGAGATACTTGTGATACATTTAGACAACACTAGAATACAACAGGATAAAAGTGCCTTGTTCAATATAAAGTGAGTGCCATTAAGTAATCATTACTTAACCACATGCTGTTGGAAACCTGTACAGAAAACATTTAGCAGGGTAAAAGTCACTTCCCACTATTAATCACTTTTAATTTAAGATACATATACCCTTGTATCTTTTGCTTGACAACTCATAATTGCTAGAAAAATGTATCAGAGACTGGCAACAAAACTTAGTTGCTCATGCTTAGCTTGACTAAAGGAACCTAACAGAGAAGCTACATGGTATGAAAGTGGACACACACAATTGTTTTGTAGAAAGTTGTGATAGAAACTGACTTTATAAATGTTCTTACAGTGTTGGTCAGAAGGAGATGATAGTGACATTGAAAAGCTAGTATCAATAACAATAAAGATCAAATCAGTAGGCATAGTTTGATTTAAGAGCAATATACATGAAGATAATAGGTTTTTTTTTTTTTTTTTTTTTTTTTTTTTTTTCCTATAATGCCTTAATGAAAATGTGTATTTTCAAAGGGATTCAATTGTTCCATGCTCCATGTAACAAAATTAGTAAGGGCAAAATTCAACCAGCTTTAACTGGGTTTAAGAATGCCACGAGAGCAGCTGGACATGCAGCATACATGTTAGTGATGAGAATGCTTTCCATGCACTGTATATATGCATATGCATATATACAACATAACAGTGCAACAAACATTCTTTAAAAATCCTTCAAAAAACAGAAAAAAAAAATACTTGTCCTATTACTTGTCCATACAAATAATTTTAACTTACATCTTACATTGAGAGGTAGGAAGACCTAGTCCTCGCATCACCTATGAAACAATTTTTGAAATGGAAAGGTGGACCAAAGGTGCAGTAAGGAGAATGGGTCGAAATGAAAGAGCTCCAAGCTGGTCATTATACAGCACAGAGCTTTTCCACGTGCATTTGGGAGCATCTGTTTGTGACCAAAAAAAAAGCCATCAACCCAACTCCAAACCAAAAGGTTGCATTGTTGGGTGAGGAAAGAAACCCCCCTGGTGAATACCCAAGTTCTGATGCTTTGTAGAAACCTGATTATACTGTCTGACATTATTGATGTTGACAGCAATTGTAAAGTAAATTTGGATAGATTAAATGTATAGTGGTATTGTCTGTAATTTTTAATAATCTTCTTCCCTTAAATTCTGAAGAAAAGGAACATGATTGTTGTGGATGTATTAATGGAATCTGCCTGTCAAAATAATGAAATTGCAAAAAAGCTTTTATTGGGTATGTATATCATAGAAATGTTAGCATTATATATGTCCCTTGTGCCAAATATGTTACCACAGCAATAAGTGGAGAAGCATCAACAAGACTACAGGATATAATGACACTTAAAAATCCCACATATATTGACATTGATATAAAACTAAACAGGTCAATGAGCCACATTCCACCTAATAAGCAGTAACATTTTCTATTAGTATTTCATATTTGAATTTTTCTTTAAATATCATTCTAACAGGACATTATTAGCAACTCTGGACTAGAGATTCTAAGAGGTTGCTGTCAGGTGGAGTTACTGTACCCATTTTCTCTCCTTAGCAAGCTTGAGCTTTTCAGGTATTATATATTATGCAGCTTTTCAGCTTGAGGCTGGTACTTTCCATGTATGATTGGCCAGTCAGATACAAGACAAATAGAAGATGAAATCCAATCAAATAATTGCTAAGGACTGTAGTCAGACAAGTATATAACAGATTCCATAACACAGAAGGTCTGTGAGAAGTATAGTGGACACTAAAGTTTGTGGCAATCAATAAGGTCATGTTATGACAGGAAAATGTGAAATAAATACAATTTTGTTAAAATAGAGATGGTGATTATTTCTCTCCAGCCAGCACTAACGCTTCAGCTGAAGTATATTATCTCTGGATCTCAAATTCATTGACTGGGAAAGCTGTTGTAAAATGAAGCCAGACAAGAGTGACAAAAAATGGCAGCAGATGTGGACAAAACACCTGGATTGGTTTTTCAAGGGAAAGAGAAGACTGAGGGACAGATGAGGATCACAATACTTTTCACATATGTTGCCACTGAATTGTTCTCCCTGTCTATGGAGACTAGGACAAGTAGTATATCATTTCACCTTCATTGAGGAAAAATGGAATGAAAAAATGAAAAATGGAATTTTCTAATGCTAGTATGGGAACAGACTGCTTAAGGATACAGTGGTATAATCATCTTTGAATAGTTTAAAAAACCTCTGGTATGAATTCTCAAAGCATACCTGATCATCCAAAGAGGAAAGTGGACTAGATAACACATTCCCAATCTGTATTAATTGCCTGCAATCTGCAAGTGGTTTAAAGGAAAAATGGCATCCATGAGCAAAGATGACTTTTTGAGAACCTTAGCTTAAAGGATTTTTTTTTCAGTGGTAGTAGATTTCATACTGCTACTATTATAGCACAGGTTAAGCACATGTTAGGAAACAAGAATTGTTGTTACAGCAGGAAACTGGAAATGGGGATTTTTTGTTTAGTTTTTGAATTGATTTTTGCAAGTAGTGACTCAACTACTTTTTGTGTTTTAGTGTGCACGCATAAACCAGATCACGTATCTGCAGGAAATTTTCATGCCTGAAGACGAAGGATTTCATCTCAGCATATAAAGTATGACACTGCCATCCTATCTTCAGGATTTATGATCTAGTTAGAGAGTATATGATCAGAAAATTTTAAATACCGCAGGAAGAAATGAATGTCAGCCATTAAACATCAGGTTAGTAATTCAAAGTCAGTCTTGGTAAGGTAGGAGATGCTTTTTTTCTCATCAGACACTCCTAAGGAAACGAAATCTATAGTTTGCGCTGTGGCTGTGAATAGACGAGTTAAATAGTGTAGTAAAGCTGCAGAAATGTTATTGGGTGTGAATACAGGAATAGGGAGGTAACATCTCTTTCATAGCATATCACATAGCACAGAGACTGCTTGGAACAAGAACCTGGGTGAAGCACTCAGTAGTGCTTGCAGGTGGTTTTTTTTCAGAGACTCATTTATTTTTCTTTCCCATCAAGAATGATTAATTTCTGTCTCCTAAATGTAAAACAGCTGTTGCTTGTCCTTGTTAATCACATGATGGCAGAGATCAGGGTCTGTGGTCTCTGTGGGCCAGACTGTGAATGTGACTCCTGCTGGTACATAGCACTATTCCCGCTGAACCTGAGGAGCTGCAAAAGTCCCTGCCATGGAAGCATTGTGCTTGACTCACTTGGGCTTCCAAGGAAGAGAGGATGCACAGGCAAATCCTAAAGCTTTCCATTCAATTAGTGAACACCCCTGCTGCTGGCCATGGGAATGAACTGCAGCTGGTATCAAAGAGCTAAACACGGATGTCATTTTGTCATCCGTGTACATGTGTAGCAATTTGTTCTTGGGTATGTATTTCAGAAACGACTAAAATACTTGAAACGGTTATTCTACATCAGCCTTGCTTCAGCTGCTGGCAACCATTATTACACTGTTTGTCTCGTCTTTGTCGAACTGGCATTGCTGGAAGCAACACCACTGGCATGACAATGATTGACAGGAGACGCTGCACTGAGAGGCACTAATTGGGCAAAACAGGAGCAGCAGACCACAGCTCGCTGGGCAGTCTCCAGTAAAGGTGAGGGGGCTTGTAAAGCAACCTGGACTTCCTCCTGACAGGGAAAGGACTAGATGTGAGGGCTGAACAAGAGAGGAAGGAAATGACTCTGTGATTTGTAACCGAGCAGACGCACAAGCCTGTGTTATCGAGTCAGCTCTTTGCTGTGGAAGGAAATGATGTGACTATTCTTTTTGGATTAAAAAATGAGAATTACCCTGGTGCCTGAAAGCATGAGAGAGTTCTTTGCATGCCCTATCATCTGGAACATGCTACCTTCCTTTCCATCCTCTGTGCTGTCACATTTTTCATATCATGGCTCGGTTCTTACCAGAAAATCTCATGGAACACTTCTTCATTTATCCCTGCATGGACTGCATTTTCTCTTTCTCTTGGAAACATACTATTCAGATCCCTTTGGCAATTACAGCAGCTGCTTAAAAACAGCCAAGATGGTACCTCTTCATCCAGCTGCTTCAATAAATAAATTGACTCTTCATTGCCCAAATGAGTATGAATACACAGAAGCAAAGTAAAATAACAACATCAACAAGAACGAGGCTTTAGGAACCTCTGTGCCACCTCATTTTAAACATAAGCTTAAATGCTAGGCTTGATCCTGACCTGGCTGTATGTGCCTGTTATTCTCTCTCAACTTTCCTTACCGAAACAGGGGCAGGCAGCTCACCCTTTTTGTGGAAAGAAAAGGGTGTATAGTACTGGAGAAACACTGTCATTCTCTAATATTCACAACCTGATTTTCCTTCCGTATGGCCAAGCTTTACTTCCACGTTAGTACTAAAATTTCTCTGTTCACTTCAGATGGTAAACTTTTTTTTTTTTTTTTTTTTTTTTTTTTTTTTTTGGAGCTGGTGTTATGCCTTTGTGTTTGCTAACAAGGTAGCATGACAGCACACATACACTATGCTGTAAGACATATGCTTATTTATAAGTACTTGAAGATTTTCAGGAATCTATATTTATTTTTATTAGCGATATCCTTATGTGAATATTAAACAGCCGATAAGCTGGCACAACATCTATAACAATTTATGAGACAGAATTTCTAACTTTCAAATGGCTGCCTAATTTTTTAAGGCTTACATTAAAATTAGCCATGCTACTCAGTAATTGGAGGTCTTGTCTTCATAATCAGAGCCACCAGACACATTCTGAACGACTTGAAGAATGAAAGATTCCTGTTAATAACTGGTGTTTAGACAATGAAATAAGATATTTAGCCTTGCCAGTCAAATTTCAAATACCTCATCACAGCTGAAGGGCAGAAATACTGTAGAATGCATTTGTGGCTTTGGTTGAGGTAGTAACAGAGGGAATAGAATAAAAGAAAAACACAACATGCTTTTGGTTGGGGAAAAGATCAAAGGTAAAGGTGGAGCACTTGCTTTTGGAAATCTCTTCAGGAGCAACATTTCATGCAGACGCCTGCTGGGTGCCATCTGCTGCTCACTGCATTTGTATGGTCTGTGCCAGGGAGACTTTCGGGAAATGTTTACAAAAATGTGTAGGTTGCTGATATAACATATCACAAAGTGAAAAGTTTAGTTATTTTATTTACACCAACCTTTTCTTTGCATAGATCATGTTTTCCAATGCATTCATAGCACACCTAGCATACTGGAATCTGAGCACTAGCTTGTACCTTAGAATACTTGTGTAGTATGAGTAATTAATGACTGATTACATGTTTTTCTTCACTAATTTTTAAAATGAAACTAATGTTTTTCAAAATGGCCTCAACAATCTTTAGTCCCTTGATAGTTTACAAAGAGGAGTTACTATGAACAGTAGCTAAATTCAGTAGATTTTCACAGAGTGTGAATCTACAGAGAATGTAGCATTAAGCAATTTCTGCCTGGTGCTGAGGAACCTCTTATACTAGTGATGGAAGCTGCCTCAAGCCTCAAGCTGGTCTCTGGTAGAAAGAAGTGATGCAGGATTTATTTACCTAAAATATGCTTACTCCACTTCTGTAAGGATAGGGTTTACTGGGATGTACAGTACCGAGCATCTCACCATCAGAGAAATCTCAGGGTCTGATGTGTAGTTTATACCCACCCTTTAAAAGCAGTAGAACAGACCCGTAAGGCTGAGGAAGTTTCTGTTTTAATGACTTACGTGAACAAAAGTTAGCCAGGGCTAAAGAAACCCTACAAAAGTGATAAGAGCTCAGACTGTTCTGCAGGATTTGGCTCTAGCTGTTCCACTGGCTCTATGTCACCAAGCAAACACCTATCCAGATTCAGACGTAGCAGCTGATGCAGACATCTGAAGGTTCATAGCTGTTTGAATACTAGATAGATTTCTTGCACAAAGCTTTAGCATCTTAAGTATTTTCCCGTTTTTCTCTCTCAGAAAGGGACAACCAGCAATAACAGGAAATTTATGTAAACAGCCACCTACAAACCAGTAGAGCCCTTAGTACTTGTCATTCCTTTTAAACAGACCTGGTGTAGCCCCTCTGTACCTCATACTTTCAGGGTTTATAATACCTTGTTCCATCTTCAATGAATGCTCTCACTCTGCTCCTTTGTCAGCCTTGTGCTCCCATTTGTCTTGTGCATTTTGGACTTTTTACCCGAGCAGACTAAGTAGAACAGCTGCCTCTACAGAAATCAGATTGATGCACATGATTACATGGACTGTTAACTTTGGTTTAAAAAAATTATTTACCTGCCAACACTCGCAGACACCTTCACAAACCACTTGCTGATGACACTTCTGTTCACCTTGGAAAGGACGTGAAATGAAGAGCACAGTGTGACATTCTTAATAGATTGCCTAGAATTTACCACAGTGCTTGTACTGGATGACTCATGTCATGTCCAACAAATACAACTTTTCTAAGAAACTAAAAAGATTTACCGAGGAACTAAAGTCTACATTACTGTACTATTAAAGAAGTTACATATCTTTATTTGATGATGCTTCTCTCAGTTCCTGTACAAAACACAGAAATTTCAGAGAAAGTAGCAAAATATCTGCTCTGCAGTGCAAAATCACTGGATTTTGCCAAGTTTTCCACAGTTTGTACAATAGTTTATAAACTAAAATTTTGGCAACTAATGGGAAACTTTATTATTTTATTATGATCTGTCGGTGCACACTTGCATAAGTAGACAGAAATTATGTCAGAAATTTTAGCAGTGAAAAGAGCCTTGCTGAAGTAGGAGGTATCTGTTTTCAATGGCGAAAGTATCCACAAGTCTCCAAATCTACTGAGTTACTCTTAACCAAGAGAGCGTCCACTGGCAATTTTCTCTGGCTTTGTGGGTGTGTGTTGATGGGGACCACATACCTGACAGCTTCCCTACGCTCTCCAAACCTCCTGCCTGGTTTTAAGGGATTTCTGTGAACTTCATTACTACTGCCAATCCCAAGTGTCAGAGATTCCATGAGGAAGGAAGAATAATGAGCTTTAGAAAATTTGATTTTCAGCTTCTGTTTTTTTTCACCATATAGATCACATTGTGAAGAATCTCTCTGAAACTGCAAAGAATAGATTCCACCCCCGTTGCCCCCCAGTAAAAGCACAAAATCTCCCTCCTTCACTCCCCCATTCATTTGAGGCTTGGGACTAGGGTTAAAAGCAAACAAACAAAAAATCTTGAGACTTGGTCATAACGAGAGTTGGTAACCCTGGCTATTCTTTTGATGTGGAAGAGCAATAACTCATATGGAAGTCATTTTGCATAAGTAAATAAATACTTGCAAATTATTAGATGCTCTGTAAGCCAACAGGGATGAAAACATTAGTGGCTACCTCAAAAACTTTGCTCTAGTAAGTAACTTAGCAGAAGCTCAAAGGTACTGCACCCTGATATGGCAGCTTCTGCAAAGAACAGCTTCTAGAAAGCTGGAATCACACATTCTAAAAAGGTGGAATTGATGCTTTCCAAATGTGCTACATTTTTAGCACTATTTTATTTTGATCTTGTAAGGAACAGTTCTATTTATGGACACTTAGTGATCCTCTAAAAACGGGATGCATTCATTTGCTATCTCAGATAAAATGTGCCATGTTGGAAGATAAATGTCTAGGATCTCTCAAAGAGAAAACAGACTAACAATTGTTTTGCCTTTTGAGAACACTGTTTCTTTGTCATTCAGAGATAGAGCTCTGTGGATCTTTTTAATCCCCATGAAGAATTTTGCAAATATTTGCAAGATGTCAAAAATAATTAGACAAAAGTAGTTTCACCATCTCTGGTATAAATAGTACATACGTTGTAGAGATCAAAGGACTTCATTGCCTCTCTTGTAAATCTAAAAAAAAGTTTCTCTGAAGAAAAAAATAGGAAACAATGGTAAAGAAAAAAGAATGCAATACATTCAGCTATTAAAGAAACTGATTCTATTAAAACTGTGTCAGAAATAGGTCTAGATTAAAGGCAGTTGATCTGAAACACAATGAAGTGCTGAGCGCCTGCAGCTTTATTGTGTGCAGTGAGAGCTGCTGGTTCTTAGTAAACATTTAGAATCACTCAAGATTTGTCCACTGGTTCATTTGTTCTGGGTTAATATCACACCATACACTTTGAAATGGTGCTTGCCCCCTTGAAATATTTTAAAAGAAACAGGAATAATAAAAATTACATTTGAGAAAAATCTGTTTTGGTTATGAATACTATCTACCCTACATGGAATTGAAAAAGAGAAAATTATCCGTTGTGTCTGCCAGCTTTTTTCTATTGTCTCTGTACCACTAGTACGTCAATATTTATGGTCAGAATTGTGTATTTGCTTTGTCTCCAAAGTATGGACTATCCATCACTATTTTTAATGGAACATGATCTCTAATCATCTGAGTTCTTTCAAGATGTAAAGTGCAATTTAATTGCTAAGTGTTACTAGAGAATATAGAAGCTTCCAAGTGCCTACAGCACAATATGCTAATTCAGGCACCTCCCATTTAAGCAATGTTAATCACACACACATCTCTCAACTTGTCTTCAGTACATGGGTGGAGATATGTCAAATCTGTCAGGATAGTAATTTATTACTACATCTGTTCTACTTACTTTCTATTAAGTCACCTATCACAGCAACCTTATCAAGGCAGAACAGAATCAAAAAAAATCACTACTTCACTTTTTAGTATCTATAACAAATTCAGGACCTTTCAAAACTCAGTTATTTGAGTAGCAGGGGTCTAATACCTTTTAAAGTACTAGAAGAGATAACAGAAGTGAAGAGCAGAAGAGCAATAGCAAATAAAAATTAAATGGATATCCAAAACCTTAATTAAAAAAGTCAGGAAAGGCACTTTCTGTAACAGGAGAGGTAACCATGGCACAAGATGGTGTATTGGTGGAATTATGTGACAAAACACCAGGACCTCACAGCTTTCTTTTCGCAAAAGTTCACTTACCTGAAACCTTCATATATACTTTATTGCACTTTGGTTGTAAGGCTTGTGTGTGCACAACGGGAGTCTGAGGCTGTATTATAATTCTAGCTACAAAATTCCCAATTCCCAATGAAGAGATAGACAAAAGAATGAATGGTAAAAGATGCTGATAGTTTTCCAAAGTTCTCTACACAACTACTCAACAGCTTGAGAAGTGCATTTGCACATCATTCTTTTATCTTTTAACAGCCAGCTCTGTATTCTGTTTCTCACAGTGAACAATAACAAACTGAGGAAGAGGGTAAGGACAAGGCAGGACAAAGATGCTTCCCCAGGACACACTCCCAGCTTCCAGCAAGGTGATATTCTAGACCTTACTCCCTTGTCACAGAGCTGAAATTGAACAACGGACTTGCTAGGGGTCCTGGACATGTATTACACAAATAGAATGCATTAATGTATTTACATCAGCTCTATTTCCTTACAGATGCCTCATTAAACATATGCAGTTTTAATAAAGCGGGGAAGTAAAAGTTGTGGATGCTTATTCTGTAAGAAGTGGGGGGTGAGAAGGAGAAAGTGGTGTTTAGGCAGAAACTGTTTGTGACAAAGTATCTGCCCACATCTAGTATAGCTGTAAAAGTTATGTTCTACCTGTAATTAAAAGAAAAAAATAGTCAACTTAATGATATGACAGTATCTTAAGAACACAACAGGATTAAACAAAAGCAAGCATACTTGGCAATACATGCAACATTTACAAATTACGGAAAATTCTCATGAGGTGCATGTATGCTCATTTCAAGTCTATTCATTTATCCACACCAGGTTATGCCTCATGCTGCACTACTGAATCTGAGTTAAGCTCAGGCATGACTGGGAAGTAGTTAAGTAATCATGACACTACTGCCCCTAGGTCTGGCATCTTAATTTATCTCTACTTGGTGAATTTTTAAATAGTCACGTAGACGTTAATTTCCTATTTTGGCATATTATTAAAGCTATAACACTTGGTATTCCCTGTCCTCCATTTTCCTCTCACTCTTACTACTACTTCTCCTCACACTATATTACCATTTAAGTGAAATCCCCTTTCCATTTATGAATGGCATTTAATTTTGAGCTAAGGATATGACCCTGCACCGATGAAGTCAGGGGCTGGCTGACTGAGGCATAAATACTAAAATGTCTGAAGTGCAGTTCAACAGGTGGCTGATACTACCCAGAAGAAAAGGGAGAATATTGTGATTCTTTCATAATTTGCTCCTTGTCTTTCTCTTTGAGATTCTGTCAGTCCTTTAGCTTTAGCTAGTCCAAGATTTCTTGATCCTTCAGCTGGTGAAGATTCCTAAACCTCTGGATATGAAACAGGATCAGAGAAGGCTTATCTTGGAGGCAGTCTAAATATTATCAGGAGGCAGTCTAAATATTATCAATAGAACAAACATGGGACAGCACAGGCAAGTATTGGAAGTAGATATTGGATTTCTGGCCGCTGGCTGCAGGAGCATAACTCCCTGTGGAGTGGAGGGAACAAATCTTTCAGGTGGCAACTGCAGTAGTCAATCCTCTGTGCTGACCATCTGCCCAAGGGAGTATAATCCTCTTCCCCAGTACTGAAGACATTCCTTCTGCATCCTCCATTAACTTGTAAATTTTTTTAATTTTGCCTTTCAAACTAGTTATTTTCTTACAAAAACCCCATACCACCAGCAATCCACATGCTTTGTTTTACCAACTTGGTAAGTCACTCAGTAACAGCAACTCTTTAGTATACTTTTTCATTGATGTCCTATTTCTGGAGCTTGTCCTGTTTTGTATGATTATGACAGCCCTGAATAATATACATTTCACTGGCTCTGCAGGGAATTTCTAGCTAAGACTTGTAAATCCTCACTGGGTGAGCGAAGATGTTGCTCTGCTAAAGTAGCAGTCTCTAAAAAATTACGTTTCCATAGTGACATTACCAGTGGACTCTATTAAACCTTTAAAAGTGTTCTTTGGCTACATGGGAGAGCAAAGAGAAAACTGGAAGTATGTCATGGTAACAATCTGTTCAGATGGGGATGTTCAGCTCTGTTGAATGCATATATGATACAATTTGAAAGCTTTAATCTGAACTCCTAAAGAGGTGGCTATGTAAGTATTATGCAGCATCAAACTAATCATGGAGTCAAATTTGAACTCACACCATGGTGTTTGATCCTCCAGGGCACACTGCCCTTCCAGTATGATTTAAAATCCTATAAAGAATCTTGTTGTGAAAACAAGCTCCCTGGATCTTTTCCAGTCCTCCCTTACACATTACAGTTGCTGTAGAACAACTGTAATTTAGCCAAGTCTATATAGACTTAAAATGTCTTCAGAAACCATCTTGATTTTTGGCAATGAAAGAAAAAAAATGAACTATCTACTTTAACCAACTACTGATTGCAGCATTTGGAGCTGTTTTTAGTTCTCACTTTATTCAGTCTATATCTTAGCTGAGACGAATGTAAAATATAATTGTCTATGCTTTGTCAGAACTGCTAGCACAGGACTGGTCTGTGTGCAATGGTCTCTAGCAGCATGTGATTAACTCAGAACAGCTTTAAAGTTAACCTGTCACCATGGAACATTAAAACTGTACATCAAGGCAAAGTGGGATGGTGCAGAACTTGTCAGTAAGAGAACAAGATGGAATAAAGTTTGCACTGTAATTAACACAGTTCATTTAATTGTTAGGGCTTATCACTAAAATTTCTAAAGACAGGGATAGTAATGACACAAATAATTAAATGATGTTATCTGCAATATCTTTTACGTACAAGTATCATTCAGTGTAGAATTAATTAGTTAAACCTCACATGAACCACAGTGAAAGAAGTTCAAGACTTTTACTGAAACATGGGGAGCTTATATGGTTGAGATGATTGTATGACAGCTTAGTGGCAAACATGGTAACAGAAACCAAATGCCATGGTCCCGGTCCAACTGTGTTCCAATGAGCAAAGGCCATTTTATTCTGGATAAAGTATTCAAATTTCAACAATCATGACTGTAACAGTGCTGAATATCAACTACGGGATGAACTGCCAAAGCAGATACATCTGTTTGTTTGTACTGTAGTTTACTACTGCATCTACTGTAGTTCATCTAAGGTTGAAAGATCTCTGGGTGAAGTAAGCCTTGCAACTCTTCATTTTAGCCTTTGAAATTTCTCTGATTTGGTATATGTAAAACCTCTGAATAGTTTGGCTACTTGGGTGTAATTTTCATATCTTATGGAATATTAAAAATTAAACAGAAGCTTTTCACTGGCTACATCTCCTTCCTTGAACTAGAATCTGATTCTTTTTTGAATATGACAACTTTGAGGTTTGTTTCCAATTCAACTGCTAGTAAAGAGGGAAGACATTTGTCACTCCTCTTATCTCCTAGGGAATTTCAGGAATTTGCAATCAAAATCTTCCCTTTCTAGTCTGTAAGACGATTTTTGATGTTACTGACTGTTATTAAATAGAAAGTAGGGTAGGAATAATATTACTACAAAAAAAAGATTGATGGACAAGGATGGACTCTGCAGTATGTGACAGAGTCAGGGAAACAGAACTCTTTTCCCATATCACAGGAAAATATTCTTTCTCTCCTAATGCCTCAGTAAGAATTACCATGTTCCTACCACAGTTTTATACAGGCAATGTCCTTTGAATACTTCTAATGCTAGGTAGAGTCTCACTGGTAATTAATACACGAGAAGTTTCCATTAAAAAAAAAAAAAAGTTTCCTAATGTGATTGTTTTAAAGTAACATTAAGTGATATCTCTATTTACTGTCCTCCCATGAATAGTTACCATATGTTGGAGTTAATAGAAACATTGCATCATCTTTTATGAGTGCATCAACTTATCTGCAATTAAGTTTAGATTGTCTAATAAAATTCTGTGACATTTTAGCCTACAGTTTATGTCTCAGTAAAAGGCTCCTCTGAATGTTATTGCCATAAGAATTGATGTAATGACTGAAGATAAACCGTTTTACTTCAAGCTGGACAGATGAATATGTCAGCAGAAAAATAAAACAGGTATTAGATGAATATACAGTCAGTGAGGCAACTGAGACAAGGAACTCTGAATGAGTTTCAGTCAAAACTGCACAATCCAAGAAGTTCCAGAATTGTTTGCAATAAAAGAAGGAGATCGAGAGTCAGCAATTTTAGCTTTGTGTTACTCCTAATCTATGTAGAGAAAGACAACGAAGGACAAAGAATTTGCTGATGAAAGACCTAATTCTATCAGCAATTTAATGACTGTTGTGTTCACACCTTCTATTACAGGAAAGGACAGGCTAAGCCATTTAATTTAGAGCTCACTGTGAATTCATATGCATTTAGAAGTTTGTTGTCATCCAGAAATCTAGTTTCTTGGAAATTCTTACTACAACCTACCACAACCAAACTAATTTGAATTGCAGGTCCATTGAAGAATGTCATCTTTTGGCTCATGCCAAACTCTGTAAAAAGTATTCATGTAGTGTGTTCTTTTCCCAAACAGAGCACTTGATGGGAACAGATAAATTTGGCCTTGTTGAAAGCATTCCAAAAATTGCTAATTAATGACTATGCAGACAAAATTACATTTCTGGATATGGATATCAAATGTGGCAAGACTCCTAATTTCCCTAAGGAGAGTTAGATTCTGGTAACACAAACTGCTGTAACATACCATTCTGTAGCACTGTTCATTGTCCAGTTGAAAAATTCTCCCCCTTTGCATTAAAAGTTACATTATTCTACTTTTTCCTGAATGTCACACATTATTTATTTAATTTAATTCCTTAGTCTTCAAAACGAAAAGGAAAAGAGAGGCAGAAATTGGAGTTCTAGAAAGGTTGATAGGCAAGGATGGATTGCAGCCAAAATCTGACTGAAGAAAATGTGTCAATTCTCCATTTAAAACTAAAAGCAACTTTCCAGCTGAGGATTCATCTTCAAACATGAGCCTAGTTCTTTAATGAAAAAGAGAGCAAAACACACTTTAAAGAACCGTCCTGAGAGACTTTAAAGCACTTTGAATTTGTCACACCATCCTAGATTAACAAATGTTATGGATGAACCTTTTGTTATATGACAGAATATGTGCAAAATACTCCATGGCTTTTTTAAAGTCTCTCTGAAACTGTTTATGAAGGAAGTTCATGCATTAAAAATCCTAGTCCTCACACAGTGGCTTTTTTTTTTTTTTTTTTTTTTTTTTTTTTGATTTATACAGTAATTTCCAGGAATTCTGTCTTGGGGGAAGAAAAAAAACGAAGGCAACCCATTAAAAATAGTTTAGGATCAGTTAAGCTGTGGACATGACCATCTAGATCTCAATTAAAAGGACAAAAAAAAAAAAAAAGTCAACATCATGTTGTAAGTCTCCATGCAAAAAGCCATGTACCAATGTCAGTGTGAGTCTTCAAATCATGTCACCGTGTTCAGGACCGCTTTGACTCTAGAAATTGAAATGGCCATGATACAAGCTAACTTTGAGGCAGAAGGGATTTGAATCACTCAGGTCACATCACGCCCTATTTTTTTTTGGTTAAGAATCTTATTTCATTTTCCCATTTTCAAGCAAAATGCACATTGTATCATATGTAGAATTTGAGCTTCCCATTTGAAATCTAATAATGCATTTCATGCATTCCCATGCATATTGATATAGATATCATCTAGTAAGTAAAAACAATTTTTCCACCTAATTCATAACTATTATGCTAAGTATGGCTGGTATGTTGGGACAGGTACACAAAGTCTATTGTTTCCCTAACTCTAGTATAAAATTGTGACATAATAAATAATTAGTTAGTAGCAAATTATTAGTTAGTAAATGATTTATAACATAAACACTGAATATAAAGTTGTGTAAAGTATGACCGCATTTTAAAGATGGAAGCTGTTTTGGTATTTACCAAGTCCCTTTATATGACTTCACTGTAATGTCATGATATATCATGCTACGGCATTTCCTAGAAGCCGGTCATGTCCATGCCACTACCTGACTTCTTCTACAAATACATACAAATACTAGTCCCTCAAAGAGAGTAAAGTAACTCTAATCTTATTGGAATAAGAGTAGTAAGAGGAAATAAAACAACATCACAATAAAGCCAAAGCATCTTCCAGTGTTTTCTGTGAAAGTTTTTCTAGCATATTATTTCTGATACTGTTCCTATGAGAAATACAGATTCCTCTTGAGACACTTTTCAAGAAATGATGGCAAAGTTCAAAAAGATGGACAAAAGTAGGTGATATTAAATTTTTTTCAATTCCCCTTCTGCTTTTCCAATGCCTGGCAAAAAGAAAACTTCACTGGAGACTGCTCGTTTATGCCTTCAAATCATACACATACAAAAAAATCATTTTAAAACTTAAATTCCCAAGTAGTTTTTACATCAAAAGTAGGTGTAATTTTAAAATATCCATTACTTGAACAAAATGTTGTATTGTTATGTGTCCCTGTAGGTAATTTAGTAGATTTACTTTAATAAGATATAATAGGTATTTGAATCAGATACAGACTTTAATAATATTTGTTAACAAAAATGTTTACAAGGTGTAGCCATTTAGAGGGAAGATATATTAGCCATAAAATTAATAGACAACCCCTTTCCTTCACTTCTTTCAATACAGGATGACAAAGAGAGCCTGTGTTTTGTTCCTTATCTGAAATGATCTGTTATTCAACTTGGAATAATGTATCCAAATGATTTTTACACAATGAGCTACATAAGCCTATTGCTAATATTTAAAAGCGATGGATGTAAATTACCCTTCTATATTTCATCCTTTTGCAATATTTATTCAGCAGAAAAGAGATGCAAGGTGGGAAATGAACTTTACAAAGTAATTACTTTTGATCTTGACAAAATCTATTCAAAGGCCTTCAGGTAAACATCAGCTTGATGGGTGCACTGTGGTTTGCAACAGTTATGTTTCATGCTTAATGGGATTGTGATGTACATTAAAAGTAACAGCTGGTCCAGGGAATTACAAAAAGTATTTAGGAAAAACAATGTGAACCACTCGTAATCTATCCACTGGAAAATCAGCAAGAGTAGCTTTCAATTTGCTTTTATTTTTGCGGAAGTAAAGAAAGCAACTTGAATCAATAGGAAAAAAAAGTCAATGCTGCTTCTAAATGCAACAAAGTAAATAGATGAGAAATATATGAATTAAAAAGAGAATCAATGTTAGAGATAGATTCCACCAAAAAAGCAGTTACCATGTGCAACACATTTGTATTTAGCCCCACTGTCTTTAAAAGAACAACTTAGACATATACAACATATGTTCAAGTATTTTGGAGAAGTCCTCTACAGTTCTAGATATAACAGTTTCGTAAACGCTAAGGAAATTATATTGTTTTTAATATCTCCTGAGCCCCTTCCCAAAAGAAAAAAAATGCTGTTGATGTTGAAATATGATCAGTTCTCAGTTTTCTGAACTCACAGGTTTGAGGATAGGCCCTTTTCACCCCTATTCTTATCAATATTTCCATTAATTTCCATAGCTCTGCTTGCTCATGTAATATCTGATCTTGTTTTAGGAGGAGTTTGGAAAACTTGTCAGCTAGATATGGCTAATGAAAAATCATGAATTTTATATAATAGAATCAGCAAAACTCAATTTTTACAAAGAGAACATAATAAATCTACATCAGAGTGACAGTTTGCTGCCTCAAAATATCTTCATTTTACAAAAGGAACCAAAATACCATAAAAATTATTTTTTCATAAGGCCACAAAGAGTATTGCTTTTTATCTATCACTCCCTTGCCACTTTAGTACTGAAATTCTGTACTAGCACAACTTGGAGTTGGATATCCAGACCATTGTGGTTATGTGTATTGGACTTGAACTCCAAAAGCACATACTGTCTGGTTCCACTGCAGCTGTGTCTCAGTGTTCATTGTGCATTTACAGGAGATCCTGCAGCCAAGGGGAAGCAAAATCTGTCTACTGGGGGCTCACAAGAAAAAGAAGGTAAGTGTGCTGTATGTAGGAGGCAGTTCTGGTGATTTTCAGAAAGGAATGTAACTGTCCAGTTCTGAAGCTGGTGCTTAAAAGGAGACCTTACTGCAGGTACTTTTCCCCAGCAGTCCGAAAACAAAATCAAGACAACCTAGCAGTTCTCTGCTCCTGAAATGATGTAGAGGGCTGCTTCCCCTCCCCTGGCTCCTGGTCACATACTTGGTGAGTTAACTCAGTTCATTCATCCAACAGAAAATTATATATATATATATTTATCCCTTCAGATTATTTTTTCTGGATTAACTCAGTTTAACATAGGGCACCACAGTCAGTATAAAGGTAGCACTGCAGAAGTATGTGATTATGAACAAAAATTTGTGATTTTTGAGGCTTCTGTTTTTCTTGGCAGCAAGCTGTGGCAGTGTAGTCCTTAGTGTGAAGTCACACCTTCAGTGCGATTCCCATTAAGGACTTATTAGTACTTTTATTAGAAAGATATTATCTTTGAACCTAAGAGGCCTTGTGCCCATCCTACAAGAATCTGACAACATCGCTACTGGATGCCCACTTGCAGTTGGAAAACACGTGTAATGCTGTTGGATGCTGTTTGATAGTACAACAACCCACATGAAGTTGGCTGCATTCTACATTGCTGTATATAAAAGTCTGAAAAGCACATTTGGATCATCCAGAATGAAAAGTGCTCAGTAAATGTAAATAATTATAAATTGGTGTTGTTGAATCTGAATAAAATTTACTGTGAACAACAGACTTTACATCTCTTTCACACGCAAAAGCACGTATGCATGCAAAGAAAACTGAGCATAATGGAGCATTCCAAGGGGAATAATTAGTGTCAAATAGGAACACAAGAAATTGAAAGCTCCATATTACAGTGAGCAACACTGGAGAAGTTAGTATGAAATGTTTTATAGGCATATTTTCCTCATTGTACTTTAGCCACACGAAAAAAAGTAAAGTAAATTCAGTAGCAGCAGTGTACTTGGTATGGTAGTTTTATGGCTCTAATGATTTTCTTTTCATTTCTTCATAGATAAGCAGCAATAAAGAAAAATTGGTCAATAAAACATTACTCCTTAATATTTTGCACATGCTGCCTACTATAGGTTACGTTCTCAGTGTTCCTAAATAAAAATCTTCTCATTTAATGATCTCTGTTATTGGTTGTTATGTGAGGAAACAGAGCTGAGAATTTGAGAATGAAGAGTCTTCCAGATGGAGCTTACACATTAGCATTTAATATTTATGACATGGAAAGGCCACCATACAAAACTTTATACCAGCTGAATGAAAAGTAAATTTAGAAATTAGGGCTTGCTGATGCTCAGTTTCTGCTGTGGATGTTACTGTCTGGGAAGTGAAAAATAAAATTTGGGGTACGAGGAAACTGAAAGAGGTTCACAACTGGGGTAAATTTTTTGAAGAATATATTATTTAACAATTTGTGCTGTGCTGGGGTAGGGACCCTTTCGTGAACTACATTATCACACTAGCTGTTGCAGAAGTGTAGAAAAAAACCCATCTATGTCCAATGAGTCTGCAATCCAAATAGCTGATAAAAGAAAGAAGCAGAGACAGATGGCAAAATTCAAGAAAACAGTAAAACTGTTTTTCAGTATGAAAAGTAGAAGACTATGCTTACTGACTGTCTATATGTTATCTCATAATTTAAATTCTTATTATACATACACATGAGATTTAAATCATTCCAACGTAACGGTATTGAGTTGCAAGCACTCTTGATGCTCATCTTGGGCCAAAACATTATGATTTGCCAAAGGTCACAGATGGATCTTGAGTATAGACCTCAAATAAAATGTCACTGACGTAACAGCATTTGAGAACTGGAGTTTGAAGGAGATGGCCATGGAGAAAACGCATCAACGTGGAGAGAAGGTAAACGTTCAAAATATCGTTCAGACTATTTTTTCTTCCTAAAAGCTTGTAGTTTAAAAATACTCTATATTGTCAATCGATTCAAATAAATAAATAAATAAATAAATAAATAAGCCAGAAGACTCTCTCTGCATATTACTGTGGAACATGAAGTAGATAAAAAATAATGGTTCCCAAACAGTGGCTCTCAAAGCAAGGGAATGAATCCTCTTTGGTGGCATGAATGTATCCTGGGAGAGGATCCTGTGGCAGAAGCCTCTGAAACCCCCCTCTTGCTTTTGTCTCTCTCTTCCCTCCTCCTCTCACTCCCTTGACATTTGCTTTTCTTTGGCAGGCATGTGAATAGTGTAGCATTTATTTTGAGCCAGCTGGAAAAAAAGGACGGTGGTTTACAAACTCAGATTCTGTTCTAAATTTTCAGCCTCTGTTTCCATTTCCAGATACATCTTTTCTTGCAGTATATTTGCAATTCTGTTACATCTTGAGTTTTGCTCAAGCGAAGTCTTATAAAAGAAGAAAAAGTGATGGTTTTATAATAACTTCTCCTAAGAAGTCCTTTTCTTTGTGTAAAGGATCTGGAATAAGCCAACAAAGTACAACTATTTGTCTCACTCTTACTGAAGTGCTATTTAATTTTGTCCTTATTCACTCGTTTCTCTACACAAAACAGAAAGGTGCAAGTGAGTGGGAAAGTGAGGAAGAACATCATATTTGGAAACAGCACCGTTTGTTCGGGAGAAAATCTGTAAGTAGTAGCTAGGGTTAATTAACAGCAACACAATGCAAAATACGCAAAATATGTAAGTGATCACTGACTGATTGGGCAGGTGAGGATTCCCCTCTAATGCTGCAGATGTGCCCTTTGTAAAGTCTTATCTATATGTGAAACATGCTAGGCTACAAATGATCCTGAAAGGCATTTTATAGTGTTGGTATTGACATATCTGTGCTGAGACAATTGCTGATCTTTTGGTCTCTTTTGCTCTTACAGCTTAAAAGCCTTCCCTCTCTGCCACAAAGGGTAAGTATCAGTAAGATTTTGTCAGCTTCTCTGTACCAGAAACACAAACATGCAGCACTGCACACGGAACTTCTCACCTTCATGCCTTCTTCCCAGCACAGCAACAAGAAGGGAGCAGTGCCTGCAAATCACTGCAGGTGGAGCAGTGACAAACCCCACAGGATGCACTGCGCAGAAAGGTGTGAGAATGAATGTCACAGTGTGAAAAGAGCCTTTCAGTATTAGAGAGAGCATTCTGGCTCTCAGGGTGTTTTTGATATGCTGTTAAAAGGTGAAAAACCCTATGACTGTTTCCCACCAAGCAGTAAACGCACATATTATCAAGTGCATAGGAACATGTAGATGATGTATATTAACTACTGATGTGAATCTATTGATGATCTTAGAGGTCTTTTCCAACCTGAATGATTCTATGATTCTATGCACAGAATAGGACGTTCCCCGTGAGGTTTGGGAATGTCCTGGGGATCCTCTTTTGATCTAGAGGGAGAAGGAGTGTTATGGAAACCACCAGGATTGTAAGAGAGTCAGCAGTGGGAAGGAAGGAGGGAGGGAGGGAGGGAGGGAGAGAGAGAGAGGAAGGGAAGACAGAAGGAAGGGAGGGAGGGAAAAAGGAGGAAAGACCCTACTGCAAAATTACCGAATAGCTTTGAAATTAATTTGTAATTCCAGAAATGTTCAAATGTTATTGTAAGACAATAAACAGCATTTTCAACTGTTATTTTATGGTTTAGAATGAACTAGGCTAGCTTGATAATCTGCTTTTCTCTATTTGTTGGCTCAGATATTTGCCTTTTTCCACTTAGTATTTTCTTAAACCCTATACTAAAAAGGAAGGACATATATGTTTTGCCTTTCAGCTAGATTCAGAACTCTTCAAACAAGAAGGAAGTTTTCCCTACAGAGTCACTTTTTCAGAAAGGTAACACTTTGAAGGATAAAGAGGTTTTCACACTGCTGGGGACATAAGAGCCTTGCAGGTAGAAGCTGCAATGTGTATGTGATCAATCAAAGTACCCCCATGCTGGCCCCCAAAAGCAATGCTACTTTAACCTCCCTCTGCTGGACGCTCTGTCTTGAATACTGCTTTGTTCCAGTATCATCAAAATGAGAATATGGCTCTGTGGACATGTAATCCTCTGATACAGATGATTATGGTTATTGCCAGTTTCACAATCCACACCAAAGATTACAAAGTTCTGATCATCTGGTTCAAATGTCTGGGAGCAAACTATATCATGAAGCAATTTTAGTAAGTGGAGACATCCCACTAATGCCATCTTTTCTGCTATGTAGACACCTTTTGGAAAACAGTTTGCCATTGTAATGGGTTATCTGGTATGACTATGGAGGAGTTTTGCAAAATCAGTCACATCAAATAACCTATTTTATACTGTTGTCGTGTTTTGTACCTAAGATGAACTGGCTAAACTCTATTCAGAATTGGCTTCAAAATTATATAGCAAATCATAACTTGATTGCAGTCCTCTTTGCCACACCAACACTGTATTGACATCTCCAGGTTACACTGAAGTGTATAGCTCTGAGTACACAAAGCACATCACTTTTTGCAACTGCAGTAGCACAGTGGCTGGCACGTTAAGAGCCCTGGCAAGCACCAATACTGAAGCTTTAGTAAGTTAATGCAGATAGAAAACTGCTACGATGGCCAAATATAAAGCAGCCTTATTTTAAGGTAACTCACAGTTTCCAAAAGATAAAAACAATAATGAACTAATAATAGCTAATACTTACGAATAAACTACTACTAAAAATAAACAGAAAATAATAGTAAAAGATTAAGCTGCAGTGAGGCTTCTCTGCAGCTCATTCTAAATCTATACATAGTCTCACAGGCCACCTCTTCCCACTTACCTGCCTAGACAAGTTTCTTATCATTTCAACATCCAATTGACCTGGTGCTTATCCCCTGTCTTCCGTTTGTCAGCATTTTGCCACATGGTCAGCTCTGAGGTCGGAATGAAGTCTTGAAAATCTGAACCAAAGTAGTACTGAGCAGATGTTTGTGACTGGAAATATTTTTTCCCCCAGTATTCCATGCCAAGCAAAAAAAAAGTTTTATTTAGGGTCAGCCCAAGCAGAATTTATTTTTCCCTCAGTTTAGCAGCTGAACCAAAAATAAAAATAAAATAATAATAAAAAAATCAATAATTCACAGAGCCCTAAGAGCCTTGCTTTCCCCACCAGGGAACAGTGTTCCACTAATGATTTTTTTGGAGTTATTTCGACTTAATAGTAAAAAGGCTGGATCTGAGCTAAGCCAAGAGCCTTTTGTAAGGTTTGTGTGTCAGCATTACACTGCCTTTATTTTCTCTTCTCTAAAGTCAGATTGTTTGAAGCCTAATACTGTGATCATTTATTTACACATAGCCCAGAAGGAGGCAGTTCTGGTTGTTTAATATGCAATCCAGCTTTCTGCAAGTGATTGTCTGTGGGCTGCATATTCCACATTAGACATATGCTGTAAGTTTATTGTGCAGAAAAGGATGTTGTTTTCAACATGACATTATCATTTTGTAATGAACTAATTTTCATCTTAACCTACTCATGGATGATCTATTGGTAGTGAATACAACTGTTAGGCCCTTCTGGTCTTTCTAGAGCTACCACAAGAGCATTCAGCACTTTACAAGTCCTGAGACTGTTTTCATGTGAACTGTTCTTATAGAATAAATACTGGGAGAGGAATAATTCTCATGCTTCTTCCCAAGGTTTTTTTTTTTTTTTTTTTTTTTTTTTTTCAGAAAAATAATCATTTGAAGATCAGAAGCTGTACTGAGACACTTTCAACAATTACATGACCAATATTTTATCCAGTATTTGCTGAAACCAACGGAGCTGCCTTGATTAATTTCATACAGAGCACCATACCCAAAAGTCAGTTTAGATGAAAAACACTACCACGCACTAGGATATGCTGCTGCCACTGACAAATATAGGTGTTGTACACACAAGTGAACACAATTAAGTTCAGCTGAAGGTGTCCCATTCATACCACACAAGTAGTCTTTGCAGGGATATATTTACCTATATTTGAAAATTTCCTTAATTAAGAGAAAAAACAAGTAAGTGAAAACTTCAGCAGTACTTTAGCCACTGAGTGACTGTTATGGAGTTGCATGCTCTCTCTGGGTTTTGTGGTTGATATGATTTTTTTCTTCTTCTTCTTCCTTTTGCAAAAGCAAAAATTAGGTTTCTATCTCTGGTGAGGGTTGTAATTCAGGAGTAAGAGCAGACAAAAGGGTTATTAGGCAAAAAATAAAAATCTGAGTTCTGAATATTATTTCTTTGCCTGTGGACTATTCTGGGCAGGAGGGCAAGAACTGGGTGATACATGGATTAAGTATCTCTGAGTATCCCTTCTCTTCTATGATAAGAAACATTATAAAGATTGTAAAGTAGAGCTATGGCAGTTTCATGCAGTCAAATCTAGTAGTCACCCAGCTATCCAGTCTGATTCCACTTCTTTCAGTTTTATACATGTAAGCTTCAGGAAACAAGAATTCAGCCAGTAGGTTAAGAAGCTATCCTGAGAGTAGCTGAAAAAGTGGCTTTGAATTTTTTCACTGTATGTAGGTTAGTGACATAATGCAGGTTTTATTGCTGTATCACTGGTAAGATGTGCTAATTTATCTTGAATCTTTTTTTCTGGTGTACTTGTCTTGTGGTATTTCTAAGTGCAAAAATTGTCGTAGCTGATGCTCGCTAAATGCAAATTACATGCAAGCTGTTAAAACAGAGCCTAAAGGCACGCATCAGGGTGTTGAAGGTTGTACATGTTTCGTTTGGTTTGAAAGAAGGGAGCAATTATGTATAGGATTGATTCAATATATATACTACACCTAATACAGCATAACTGGCATTTTATCAGCTATTTCAAGAGTGCATCTCACTAGTGAAAACAATGCGACTTCTAATCCCAAATCTCATCTCCCTACACTGAAGTGCAGAGCAGATCCTCTGAACAAGATTATAAACTGCATTTTTGCTTGGTGGAGTTCAGCAGCTTCATGCAAATAGACACTCAAATAATTTGTCTAAGTAGCCTAGGAGGCTAATGTGACCATTGAAGTCACAGAGAGAATGGAATATCATAAATTATAAAACAAAATCACACAAAACAAACACATAAAAAATCCTTTGGTGTTTGTAGGAAGAAAGAGGAATTAATTAACTATTATAGCAGTGCTATAAAAAAAGAACTCCTTGCAGTTCCTCTTCTTATGTCTATAAGTACACTGGTCATGGATATGTAAGCCTATATAAGCAGGCACACATGCTTTCTTTTCATAATTATGTTATCTCTTGGGAAAATTATAATATTCATAAAGCACAAGAATAATGGTTTAACTCAATTCCTTGCTGGACATAAGAAACTCTCTTTTATCCCACAGTGGCAATGCTGGATGAATCCTATAGCAACTGTGTTACTGGAGACTCAACAAGAAGAGGATTAAGGTCACAAATTAGAAACAGTAGATTTTAACATCTGCAATTATTTCTGGAGAAGGTTTTGATTCTGAGGTGAAGTTTTACATTAGTCTACATCCAACCAGATGTTATGATTGGCCATCTTTCCCCTTGTAATCCTTGCGTAATTTTTTGCTAGTTCTGGTGCAAAATCATTATTCAGCTTCTCTTTAACCTTTATGATTTCATGTTAATTTCATAAAAAAAAAAACCTCTTTTGCTCAGTTTATCACCTCAGCCATGTCATCCCCTCCATCTCTTTTCCATTCATGCCAAACAATTATTTTGACATTTATCTGTTGAGGATCTGGTTCATTATCTCCCAAAGAAATCTTTTTCTCAAATGTCAAAACAAAAGTTAGTATGCTCAGCTGTTCTGCAAAAATTTGCAAACTAATGGACCTTTCACTCTAGAAATAAAGGACTGTGATTGACTATTTTAATGTGGTTAGGAGGATGTGGAAGATTGATGAATGAAAGTGATACATCTTTTACCAGCAACAAGTGATGTTGAGAGAATGTAGGGGGAAGTACATAATTAGTTTCAGTTTTCATCAGAGAAGACACTTAGCTTCCAGAAGGTCTGAACTAAAACAATTTGGGTATGTAAAGTTTTCAAAAGGGATTTTTAATGCTTATCTACAGCACAAGTAGTTTGGTGAAAGATGGTTTTCACAATGCATATTAAAAGTAAAACAAGTTGGATGATTTTTTGCCAGACTTTTTCTAAATGTTTCTATTTTCTAGTAAGGGTGGATTATTTTAAATTATATTTACATGCATTCTCATGCTAATGACTTTCAGGAACAGCATCTTTCTAATTTCCCGCTCTGATAAGTCCTTGTCATGGGATCTCCTGCCCATGAAATGAATCATGTTGTATGCTGCTACCAGCGGGCATGAGGTATCATAGCAACAACTGTTAATGTGGAAAATTCAAACAGAAGAAAGACACTTGACGAGCACTGAAGTGTTATTCCAGAAGACCTCTTAGAAAGCTCCTCAAGTATTGAAGTTAAAAAAAAAAAAAAAAAAAAAGGATTTCAAAACCGCCACTGTCCCTGTAACAAGAACCTGAACATCAGGAATTTGCCCCAGCACAGAATAGGGATGTGAGCAAAAGAAGCAAAGAAGCTTTCCACAGTTGGAGAGCACACTGCATGTTGGATCCCATATGTTCATGAGCCAAGTATCTCAATGATCAAATCCATTTTGGGGAACAGATAGCAGAATGCCAGGTAAAATTTTCTCTGTCTTTTTCACTGCTCTGAAAACTATGCCCAAGCTCAACCAAGTTCAAAAAGTTTTTGAGCTTTAAGAACAATCCACATTTCTCCCTCATTTTTTGCTTATCTTTATACCTCGTTCTGAAATAAGTTTGTGAACATGTGCAGAAGTACAACCAAAAAAACACATTTTCCTGTGTAAACTCTCATCTATGAGGCCAAACACATTTTGTTTAAAATTAAAATGTGAGTTCTTCTGCATATTTCTTGTAATTGATGTATATAAATACTTTGGTTACAGAATGTGTGAGTGCCTCAAGATGGGTTAGGTCTACTGAAGGTAACTAGACCTACTAGTTAGGTCTAATGAAGTTGAGGTCTATCTATGTCTCTCTCTATATATATATTCTCTAAAACTACTCCAAAACTATTTGAACAAGCACTCAAAGGACTTATCCTATCTAGTGTCAAGAGACTGGCAGAGACAGAAATGAGAAGCTTGTGTCCTGCAGTGCAAAATTATAAATGTCTATCCATTAATTTTTCTGACTCACTTTGTAGACTTCATATTCCTGATAGTTTTGGAGAGTTTCAGAATCCATCCAGTGGTAAGAATGGCAGAAATGGAGGGAATTTATGACTGATGCTGTCAACTAAGTCACCAAGTACAGAGAGAAACACAGTCTTTCCAAGAATCAGGCAGCCATGTCCCATGTCAGAAATGTTTCCATCACTGTTTCACAGCAGTCCAGCAGCAATTAGACAGACTACAGAACAGTGCTACAAAATCCAAGAAAATGTAATGAGAGACCCTTCTTACCAGTGCACCATCTGTTCTTTCTGTGCAAGGACATAAAATTGCTTTGTTATTTACATTAAAAAAAATCCAGCAAAGATCCAAATGATGGTGGTTTGTGTTTATTAAGATCTGATGTATCATCAGGGAAATTTTCAGCATAACTGGAATGCAGATGCTCAAAATGTACTTTAGAGGTAGAGAGGCCTATATGGGACCATACTGCACAGAGTAGAGTCGTTAATACATTTGGCTGTTTTTTCATTACAACATGCTGGTTAAATAAGCTTGTTTATGATTTATTTATTTATTTATTTAGTAGGGCTTCTTTCCCAAATACACAAATACTTTTCAGCTGGTCTACCATGGGTCAATATTGCCAAGAGGCCAAATGTATAATATGGGCATACTGGGAATCCTGTATTCCTAGGACTATTTTTATCTAATTTCTATCCTCTCTAAGATCCCATGATCTTAGGTCTTGAAAACACCCTGCATATTAATGAAAAGAGCTGCAGCTCTATTTCTTGGCTTAAAAATTCTGCATTAAAGAGAAGAATGGGTCTGTCCCTCATCCCACAGCAAAGTTTAATTTCTCATGGTAATGTCATTTTGATAAAGCAAAATACATGGAATTTTTCTGTTTAATTCCTAAGTCTGAGGAAAGTTATGGCAAATTGAAAGTGAATACAACTTGTTTGTTAACAACTAATGTTTTGAAATAATTTATCATATAAACAATTCCTGGAAAACAAAAGCCACTTATGTGCAAGCAACTTATAAAATGTAACTTGTTTATCTAATATACTACCCTGGGGCCAACAAGTACATTAGCATTGCACAAACTTTCTGACTTATTCATCATCACTATTTATTATTAAAACTTTATCTGTTTCAACTTAGTGAATAGCTGCCTTGGGATACACTGCTCAGAGCAGAAGGCACAAAATAAAGTTTACGCAATTTGCATAATATTGTACAACAGATATTAGCTCAGAACAATATGAATCCCCTGGATCATTTGCACAGCCCCTTTGGTTTTTAATGTTGGTAAATATTTAAATAACAGCAAGCCTATATAATTATGAAGATTCCTCTTCCTAATCTGCACAGATTGTACAAAATGTTGTAAATCATGTCTATTACATGGTTTTAGCTAGACTAAGAATAGACAGATGATTTAGATACCCTTGTCGCCTTATCGGGGAGTTTTATGATCCATCATTCAAGAATATATTGGCTTACTAGCAGAACGCACACACAGCTGAACACTGCACAGTGCATACACTGCACGTGTAGACTTTAGATGGGTGAGTATAGCAGGCATTAAAAGGTGAGGACTGTTTCCTTTATTCTTTTGTTTTGTTTTGATTACCGCAAATCATATGTAAATCAATGCTATTCTCTTACTGTATAAATTTTGTACTGATGTACAAAGCATTGGACAAAAAGGAAATAGAAGAGATTTTTTTTTACAGAATCTGGATCACTCTTGGGAAGGGGACATCCCCATGCAATGTTGATCAAATTATTCAGTACTTGGAAACTACTGTTAGCTTCCAGATACACATTAAAGTGCCTAATTCTCAAAATGGCAGAACATTTTGGGCTTCATGGTGTGCTGAGGAACAGCAGAATTCTTGTAAACCTTAAAATCCTTGCTGAGACTTTGATTTTGAAATTCACAGCCTTTATAAATTACGTTTGCACATGCACACCTTTTAAAAAATTATTTTCTTTTATGGTATGTTCATTTAAAAATCAGTTCCATCCAATAGTGAGCAAAGGCAGCTCCCATGAATGTCAACAAAGTTGGGACATTTTCCATGTTATGTAAAATGCTTAGTAACCACAAGGATCAAGTTCAATTTTAAGGTCCTCTGAAGCAGATTAAAAATTATAGTTTATAATCTTCAGTTTACACAGTGATATGCATATTTTTGTGTCTATAGGTAGTTGAACACACCTCTATTATTGTAATAAACAAAATTACAATCAAACCAAGGTACACACAAATTAATTTTTACTGTGCCAGTGATTCTAAATTTTTCCAGACAACACAGCTAATTTGTAATCTAGTTGATAAACTAGACCATTTTTTTTTTTTTTTTTGAGTGGTACAAGGTACAGACAATTATTTATAAAACACAACTCCTCTTTTTCAAATCAGTAAGCATCCCATCTCAACAGGCTTATATAAGTCCAGTACACACACCTGGTTAATCTGCTGCTTCTATCATGATCAGGAAAGTCTATATAGAATTGAGAGAAATAGATGCTTTGGTGTATCTAACATACGTCACCTTATTCCCTTAAAGACAGGCACTGGGATTTAAATAGTTTTTTGTTTGCTTGTTTGTTTTCAAAGAGACTAAAATGAATACCTATGCAGTAAACAGAATATCTCACCCTTGAAGAGTGATTATGTTTCTTTCACTCACGAGAAAGGCCTTCATAATTCATTCATACCTGAGGGTCTTGTGAGTTATGGGTCCTTCATACTTTTGAAAGAAACATAATACTCACCCTTCATGGATGACATCTCCTATATGTATTTAAATTGTAAAATTAAAATGTGGAGGTTTTGAAGGCATATTCTACACGTAAAACATAAATGCAAGTATAGAATATTTCCCTCGCATGTTTGAAGGGTCTATTAGACCTTATGAGAACATGACAGCATGAAATATGATAGTGGAAACCCACATATGATGTGCTGTATGCAAGACAAGAGATAAGAAATAAAAAATTAAGTTTTGTATTCACCTATGTCAGCAGGAGGCACTGTTATAGTTTTCTTTGCAATGCTTTAGATGTATTTATTTTATACTTTCAAATTACTAATATAATCCAATAATTTCACCTGGAAGTATCAGTGTCACGTTAGCAAAATGTCCTAATAATTGAGAGATATTATAAAGGCTAAAAAGGTAGAAATTCACGCAGAGGACAGTGAGACATAACAGAGCAATGAGCATTGCATAGAATTTGTGAATATTTTACTGAAAATATCTCACAGATGCCTAATTTTATTGAGACTTGCACCAAATTTCCTCTGTGTTCTACTTGCACTTAGTTCACCAAATTTCCTGTGTTCTGCTTTCCTTTTACAGTTAACTTTTACTTAACTATCGCATGATACTATTTAAATGCTTAAATGGATTTGCTCTCTTTCAATCTAATTCCTGAAAGTAAGTCCTCACAAAAGAAGAAGATAATGAAAGAAACTCATTTTAAGATCATACCACAGATGCTATACAGTCATATCACCACCAAGTCTGCTTGTCCTGAAGGTTCAAGTTTATATGGATGTCAAAAGTATTTATAGGCCATTATTCTTTGGCCCAGCCATTACAGCAGTTCCAGGAAAAAACAATACCATTCTGTGCACCAAATACTTGTAAAGTTAGGTGTATTCAGTCCAGGTGAGGAATTCATTCTGCTCTGGTCTGTGCCAATGGTTTAACACAGATTGCCACATGGGCAGACCTCACACTACAGCAGGGCTCCAGGCAAGGAGAAGGGGGGGGGACTGGGCAGAGCTCACTGCCTGAAGCTCTCTGCAGACACTGACCCTGTTATTTCATTAGCCCCTAACCTGTAATCTCATGTGCCTTCATTACCCTGAACAGCTCCACTGATTTCAACTGACAGAAAAAATAAAATTTGCATGGCAATGAAGCATACGTGTAAGTATATGGAGAGCTGTCCAAATAAATTTTTACTGTCAATAGCATGCATAAATGCTTTTTCTCTCTCTCTCTTTTTTCTTTTTTTTTGATATAACTTGAGTGTTCATGCCCCTGTACACATCACTAATCATTGTGATGCATTTGAAAATACAGTATGTAAAGGAATTACTAATGAGCACTTAGACATTTTGGAGTAAAATATGAAGGAAAAATAAGGGGACAGATGTTGTGCAGAAACATTTTAAATAAAAGGACAAAGTGTCACAGAAGAAACAGAACTGTCAGCCTAGAAAGATACAAGATTATAGATGGAGATCAACTGTGAGATGACAAAGACACACATCAGTTAGCATCATATGGCTGGAACCATACAAAAAGTCATAAGGGAATGGTGAAGTCTGGAAGGAGTTCCAGTTCCAAAATAAAACAATTAGAAGGAACAATTAACTCATCCATTTTGAGGAGAGGTCTTGTCAGCGCATAGCCTGAGTAACATTAAAATGGTAGTTAGCAGTGATTCTAATACATTAAGGCAGAATAGAATAATTCTGTTTTATTGAGCTCATTACTGCAATTCTGTGTTCCCAACACTTTAATCTGTTACTGGCAGAAAATATTAATGCAATCCTTCAGACAGAGGAAATCAGCATTGTCCTTTCCTAATGCCCTTAAGTCCTCCAGGTTCTCTATATCCACAATAAACTACAGGTCCTGTATTAAGGTTTGGCTACAGACCTAAAACAAACGGTGTCTGGGTAGTCTCAGGCTGTCACATACAGTTGTGGTCATGAGTCTGCAAATACTAGGAATCTGTAAAACAAAGCAATAATAAATAGGGGGTGGAGGAGAAAATATGAGAGTTTAGATTGCATTTTGCTAGTGCTATTCACTAAAGGAATAGGACAGCATAAACTTTTTCCCCTCCTCCTTAAAATCAGGCAGAAGAGAAAAGATCACATACTACATTCTTCTGCCTTTTCTTTCATTTACAGTGTTTCTAACAGGAGACGAGTCAATGAGGGGCATCTCTTGGTGGTGAGATATGGGCAGAACTAGATGGAACATGAGTAGCCTCATACAGATGAATTAACTCTCTGATCCAATAACCTGTTATTGGTATTGACCAGGAACAAATTGTATTCTCTTTGTATTGTAAAGCAAAAAACAGAGAAGAGATTGTGACCCCAAGGCTCAACATAAAAGATACTAAATGAAGACTAAAGTAGTTGTCTTTGGTTCACCTGATGGGAGGAAAAACAAGAACCTTCTCACTGAAGGGAATGATAATGAAAGGGAGGAGGAGAAATTGAAGCTTCTGAGGAGAAAACTACGTTTTATTTTTCCTAGGGCAGCAGGAGGTTAGATGAAGCAGGAACAAGCCCTTCCTTTCTTATTTCCTGGGAAAGAAAGGCTACAAAAGTATTCCCTAGACCTTATAAAATACATAGTTTTATTGGTGAATGATCATGATAGACTGATGTTGGAAGATGTTTTGTTTTTAAGAAAAAAAAAAAAAGAGAAGGAACTGGAACAAGGGGTACTGGAACAGGCTCCCCAGGGAAGTGGTCACAGCACTAATCCTGTTGGAGTTCGAGAAGTGTTTGGACAACACCCTCAGACGTATGGTTTGTGTTTTGGGTGGTCCTGTGTGGAGCCAGGATTTGGACTCAACGATCCTTGCAGGCCCCTTCCAATTTAGGATGGTGAGTGATTCTACTGTGCTGTGCAAAGGTGTTTAAAATGGAGTTAGATGGACTATGGTAGCATTTACTTTTAAACAGGAAGGCTTTTGGGTTTCAAATTTTTCTAAGTTTTGTAGAAAAGCTTAAAATGCCATGTATTATATAGGAGATATATTTAATTTTTGGAAATATTTACTATTCAAACAAATTAGCAGAGTTTTCTGTAAACAGGACAAACAGCAAATGTTGCTTTGGCAAGATATAAGAGGGAAATGGTCCAGAAGCATCTCAGCTAGATGTGTCACACAACAGTTATGGTTTACTGTTCATTAAGACATTTTGCACCTTAAGAGAACCTATGGAAGAGTTGTTTGGCCTCACCTTTTGACCCTTACTCTATGGTTTTACTATATGCTCTTTCTGTATGGTCATTGAGACAACACTCCTTTCACTAATCTTTCTGACTTGCCCTTTCTTGTAATAAAATAAATAGATAAATAAAAACAAACAAATAAATAAGATGCACTATGACAAATACATATTATTCGTGTATGCAGATTAAAGCAGCTAAAAAAAGAGGTATTCCAGAAGAGGAGCTCACATGAAGCAATATTCTGTCTGCAAAACTATCAGGAGCAACTTCTTCAAAGACAGAGACAAGTAAGAAATTATGAAGTTTTCTCTCAAAGGTGTTTTTTCCAAGTACATTAAATAAGAGGTTAATTGTATCAGTTACCTTCTCTGTGGGAAAAAACTCCCAGATACAGACTCTCTCCCTCTTTTTTTTTTTTTTTTTTTTGGCCAGCATATAGCATTTGTATTTTCAAGCAAGTCAGCCTTTTTAATGTGCAATTCGGCTGATGTTGTGACATTCTTGTAGCTTCCATAGCAAACGTACTCTTTAGCACCATAATTGCATTTAAAGAAAGTGGCTGTCTAGAATCACAAATGTACACCATTTCTGAATGAA
This sequence comes from Oxyura jamaicensis, assembly GCF_011077185.1. Lineage (NCBI taxonomy): Eukaryota > Metazoa > Chordata > Aves > Anseriformes > Anatidae > Oxyura > Oxyura jamaicensis. Next base: position 11,447,303 of record NC_048912.1, read on the forward strand.
GCATATGATGGGACTTTTCAAGAGTATACTTGAGGGCATACATATAACAATTCATATCAGAATTTTAAAAACCTGTGTCAGAAGTTCTGAAATAATGTACACACTACAGAAAAAAAAAAAAATAAAAAAAAAATTGAACCTAACAGAGAGTTAATGCAGATATTTCCACACATGGAATGATAAAGAAATACAGAGTTATGGGTTCTTTTTTCTGTGACCAATTCTGCTTCATATATCAGTTTTGAAATGATAGTTACTCGCAAACATATACTTAATAACAATTATTGTCATAGAAGTCTGAATTTTATTTGTAAAAATGAGACTTCTGTTTGATGACAGAGTTTATCTAATAAGGAAAATTAAAATGATACTAGAAGAAAATAACTGATAAAAAAATAAAACATTTGATCAAACCCTGGTGCTGTAATGAAGGCATTTTGCTTTTCTAATTGAACAGACAAAAATATTGCTGTTGAAAATCTACAACCATTAAAGAACAGAGATGCCAGGTGTGGCAAGGATGTAAAATTTTGTCAGTCCAACAATATTTATGGTGGTTTAGCTGTATCTGAATGTGAAAAATAACCCTGGACTTCCCTTTCACTGTCATCCATGGCTGCATTCTGAAAACACTTGAAAGGATTTGTTGTGAAAACGGCAGGTCTGTTCTTACTGATTGAAAACACCTGGGGAATGCAAAAGGCTCAAGAAGACTAAGAGGTCTGAGAAGCTAAGCTCAGATGGAACTTTGGGCACTTTCATCAGACTTCAGAACAAATGAAAAAAAATCACGAGACTTTTTTTTTTTAATCATCTTACTTTTCTGTCTAAGGGTGAAGTCACATGCATCTTCTATCATCTTTAACTGAATTTACTTGATATATCTTACAATGAAGGGGATGTTGAGTCTGTCCTAGAGATGGCACTGTTGCATTACTGTGATTACTGCTAGTTTGGTAATGGAAAAGTCCTAATTGGGGGGAAAAGGAAATTAGACTATGTGCTGTCATGTTACAGTAGTTTTAATATTGAAGTTGCTTCGAAGATCAAAATACCCTCACCTTTCTTCCTGTCAAACTGAGATAACTTTTGGTCTACCTGAACTAAGAAAAAAGGAAAAGATTATATTTGACTGTGTAACAAATTGTGGCATTTTGCACCTAGAAAAATGAATTTCTTCAAATAATTACCTTAATTTTTATAAGAAGGAAAATTAAATACCAAGGCTCTAGTTAATTTTGTTCTACTGCTTTAGACACTACATTTTATTTTTATGCCTGTGTGGGAGTGGGCATAAAAGTGTTACATTCTGGGAGCGATACTAACTGAGCACACTAAATCTGAGACATGGAAGGACACCAGGAGCTTAAGCTTCCCACCTTGGTGGTGTCATTTAGTAGCTGACAGAACAAGATGTAAAGCACTGGAGAATAAAAATGTAAAAAACTTCAGCTTTTAAAACCCAGAAATCACAAATTTAAGAGTTTATATTCTTGTTATGGGAGCTGCCCAGTGTTCCAAAGTGGGAAACTTCTCCTTTTGGAAGTAAGCATCTACTTTGCCAGTAACAAAGCAAAGTCATGGCTCTACTTGCTCATGTGTTATCCAGATATCCCCATAGTGTGCCTGGCTCTTCCACCCAACTCATTCATAATCCTTCACAGACACAATACATTAAGGAGAAGGCAGAGTTAGAAAGCAGTAGATAATAGAAAGAATGTAGTGGGGGCCAGATCCAAGCTGATTTCTCTGAAAGAGGAAGGATCAAAACTGGAGGTATGCTTCTTGGCTTGCATGAATAAAAGTGACAAACAATCAGAGAGCAGATCATGTGAAATCTTGCTTTTGCTTGCTTGTCTGTGGTCAGAAATCATCTGACCTTGTGGCTTGCTTGTTAGTCGCCTTGATAAAACTGAGTTCATTTGCCAAATAGATGTATTCCGGGCATGAACTGACCAGTTCAATTCTCTCAACTCGGCCAAAGCTGTCTGCTCAGGTACAGTTGTTTCAACAACTTTCTTTAAATAAAATCTACCACTGTAGGCTTATATTTAAAAAGGAACCCAGTGATGAGGTGTACAGCCAAGTCAAGCATAGAAAACAATTAAAAGTATGGAAATCATTAGAAGACACTTTCCTTGCTCGGATATGCTTACTTTTTATCCTAAATATGATTTAATAGGGCATTTGCAGATTGTTAGCAGTTCTGCTTTGTTACAACTCAGTGTACAAAAATTAAATACACGATTAACTGCTCTGCAGGATCAGATCCTCAGTTTCATACTTTTTAAAAGAAATAGCTCCTGTGGAGTCAAGAGATTAGTTAAGGGTTTTCTCAAATTAGAGTTATTAAAATTTTGCTTATAACATCACTGTTGTAGAACTGTACATGGTTGGTCCAAATAATGCTTAGTGTATTTAATTAACTTATTAAACTTATTAAACACAGTGTTTTAAAAGTGAAAGTTTTGCCAACCAAGCAACAGTGTTATTTTGCCCAAAGAAACTAGGAATGATTGTATAAAGAAGCACAAACACAAGAAACAGTAGGTTACTGTCATTAAGGCTGAAAAGTATTAAAGAGTAGGAAAGTTTAGGAGAGTAATCTTTGTTGTTTGGCAGCCAAAAGTAACAGGTGACTATGCTGTGACCCTTGTACTTGTGTTGGAAAGCAACACAACTGCATTGCAGCATCAGATGTTGACTCCTGAAGTCTCTGAAACAGAGAGTTGGGCTCTAAAATACAACTCTAACATGATTTTAAATATGAGAAGATATGCTTCCATCATAATAAAATAATGGACTAATTGCAAGATCTTTCCAAACGGTGTCCTATCAGAAGAACGTGGTCTTGTATGAACAGAAATTCTACATGTGATGAAAAATGTTGCTTACATACTTTTGTTATGGACTGAACAGGGAATACATGGAAGCATCTACATTAGGAAGCTTTGTGCTCTTTCCTTCATATATATAGATCAATAAGTACAATGCTTGCATTTTGGGAGAGCTTAGAGCTGAATTTTCTTAATAAATTGTGTAAGATGCTGCAGCTGAAAAGACATTATCTTTCAAGACAACAGCAGATGAATAGCTTTAAGGTATTCTGTCCCCTCTAACCTGTATGTCTCCTATTTCCCTTAACGCTATAGGCTATTTTGTCCACAAGTGAAAATACAACTAACTTGTTAGTCCCAGAAAGCAAGCAAAATTCAATATTGCACCTGTAAACAGTTCTGAACTTCTATAGCAACTAATGTTTGCCAACGTGGCCAAAGAATTCCCTCTATTATACATATATATATATATAAACAAACAGAGCAGTAGGAGGAAAATCCATTACTGAATAAATACCCAGTTCCAGGTAGAAAGGTCAAAATTGCTTCTGGGTTCTCAACATGGGATGTACGTACCTTTGGGCACTTCAGCAATCCACTGAAGTGTTCAAACCGCATTTTTTTTTTTGTACCACCCACAGGCTGCTACTTGAAGAACAATATTTTTCACAGTCATATAAAGAATGACATTAGAGTTAAATCCAATGGACTGTAATGACTGCTTTTTTTTTCCTATCCTTAATGTTTCAGAGATTCTCAGCTGTGTTAGAAACAGAACATTCATTAAAATGTGATAAGGTAACCTGTGAATTCAAAGTTTTTTGAAATAACACTGAGAACCCCTCATGGCCAAAACCCTGTGTGGATGTGGTATAAACAGTTCTAGCTTGGTGGCACAAATTATTAATTATGAGCCCAAGCACTTTGGCTGTTACCAGTACTGTCCCTAGAACTGAATATGATGCATATTCAAGTCAGTGGAGAATACCAGGGCTGTTTTGCAGAAGCAGTGCAAATGAAACATAACAGGGAGAACTCTCAGAAGGTTTCAAGTTGAGTTTAGAATCAGTGCAGATCCAGTCAGAAAATCATGACGCCACAACAGGTTACTCAGTATCTCTAGTTTCATCTACATTCAGGAAAAAATTGCTAAGTGCAGAGAACACAAAACATAAGTCCTGCCAGGTCATGCTAATGAGCTGTGTTGCTTCTCCTTCTAGTGATCTTGGAATAAGACAGAAGAGGTTAGGACTGGTGCTGTACATTAGAACTGAAAGTAGATTCATAGCTGAACTAATGATGATTTGTTATAACATGCTGTATGCTGTTAAAAACACCGTCACATGCTAGATGCCATGATGTCTTGCCCGATTTTAGTAGGACTATGAACATACATATACCCTGCAGAATAGGATGGTGTAGCTACAAAAGCAGTATAGTTAAGTAAGTATGGTGTCACCAACACTTCTGTCTTACAAAGTTGCCATCAGGTATCATGTTTCTGGAGTTTGAGCTAATCTGGAGAACTGTAGAACAGAAATGCTTTGTGCAGCATAAACATTTCACAGTTCCACATCATTTTGTAACTAGGAATCCAGAGAAATACAAGTCTTAGCTTCAGTTTTCATGTTAAGCATTGGCATTAATTTGTTCACCAGTCTAAATAGTGTTCAGACATACAATGCAGTGACACAACTTCCTTGCAGTCATGCAAATTCTCAGTTGAGTGCAGTTTTAGTATAGATTAGGAAGGGCAAAGACTCTTTTCTGTGCTAAGGAGCTGTACAATCAAAATCCCATGTACTTCATGTACTCAGCACACCTGACAGCTCTATTTGTATCTAAAAACTGATGATAAAGGCAAAAATCACAATTAGCTAAGGTCAAGGATGAAATGTTGGACATTACACTGAAAATAGTTTATAAGTGGGCTATTTTTCAAAGGCAGTCTGACAGTGTTTCAGCAGCAAATACTTTGGACCAGATTTTCAACAGTGCTCTACATACAAATCCAGTGACAAGGAGTACGCTATGCTGAAATTAATATTTGTACAGTTTTATCATATGATATTCCATTCTCCAATAAATTATTGTTTTAGATCTAGAAACAGGGAAATAATTCCAATATAATTAAGAACAACTTCAGGACTCCCTAACTTCACGATAAGAAACCACATTACAAGTAGCCGAGACAGAAACAAGCAAATTCTTCAGTGAAACAATACACAAGTTGTACTCTTAAAAGCTGTTTCCATGAAGAACTACTTTGTCTATTACTCTGTGCAAATGTCCAACACCTGGATCCATATAAATTGCTATGAAGATTCATCATGCTCTCTTGAAATGTCGCTGTAAGAAACTGCAGTTTTACGAGTTGTCTGGTATGAGATACTGCTACAAATAAATCTGACAAGCAAACAGCTACAGCAAAATGGATTGCATCTGATAGAGTGTCAGCTTGCTCAGTAATCTGTGGTCTTTTACGGTAGAAAAGAATGAAAGAACAATTTTGGGGAAACAGTGAGAGAGAGCTGATATAGTCAGTAGTCAGGTACAACAATTTTAAAACACCCCAAGTATTTAGTATACTTTTACCTGGGAGTCAAATGGTATGATCAATGAATCCTACCAATACTGAGGTCTGAGGTTTGATAACAACTGTGATAGATCTAGGTGTTATTCTGTGTACTCTGAACTCTATTTTAGAGAATGCTCTAGAGATGTAAAAAAAAAACACAATTATGCAAAGTGATACCTAGTATTTTATTTGCAATAACTTTAGAAGAATGGTGATTTGAAAATGTATTTTAGAATATTTATTAAACTGATAATGATCTCTGCCAGGGAAAGATTAAACACTATCATAAGAGATGTATGTATATGAGAATTGTCTTCTCTCCCTTTTTCCAGTAAAATATGACTATAGGTTGATGGGTTTCTTTAGCAAAATGCACCAAACTGAAAAAGATATTCCTATGCTGGATAGAATGCAGCCCCCCTGAATTTAAGGAATAAGGATAGCATATCAACTTTAAAATATAATATTAAAGATGCCTTTTAGACTCATCATTGTAATTGTCTGAACCAGTCCTGCTCACAAACCTAGCCTGACAATGTGCTCTGAAACTGTGTTTCTATCCGACATTTCCAGTACTTTTGATTACAGCTGGCCAGAAAGGATAGCACTGTTGTGACTTCATGCTTTCATTTTTAGTTAGGAGTGACAATACTGATACATGTAAAATTAAAACAAAATATTTATGTAGAGGCAGTGTGAAATATGAAAGAATGCTTTAGCCTGAGATTCAGGAGAGTTTAAATTTGCTTTGGGCTCAGCTATTACTGACCTTCGCCCATGAGTGAAGGCAGTTGCCCTCTCTTTCTTCTGACTTGAGATTGTATGATGCTCAAAGCCTGATGTGTTTCTCATTATACCTTGACCTTAGCACAGAAGGCAGTAAACTTGGATTAATGATACCATGCAATAAATAAATAATACTTAAATATTGACTCTAATTAATTAATTTAAATTGACTGGTTTGATTAAGCCTAAAAGTCCATTCCAGAATTAGTGACATAAGCAAATATTCAGAATAGAAATTCTTAAACTGCTTGATTTTTAGTCTAAGTCCAAGGTCTAACACCAAGGAAAATAACGCATATTAAAATGTTTTAAAAGACATTACATAATAATTCATGATGCTTTGATTTAAAAAATAAATGTAGTACATGCTCACCTATGTGAAGAAAATGCTATTCTGATAGTAAGGGTTTGAAATAGGTTATTGGAATATATTGTGCATTTATGCAACACTTCTCTTTACTTCATGATTATGTGTATTTGTTCCTGTGATTACTGTAAATTATTTAAGCACATGTAAGATCAATTCAAAATGTTTAAAGAAAGATCAAGGAAATTCAAACATCTGAACCACTCATAAAAAAATAATAAAACAAACTACAACTGGAAGCATATGTATCATTATAGAAGATTAGCATTTAAAAACAGAGTCTATAAAACCAATATAAATTCATGGTATAAGATTAAAAGTTTTGAGTATACCTAATTCAGAATAGATTATCATTTAAATATTTTCTCATTGTGTTCTAGCAGTCAAATATTAATTCAACAAGTGCGCATCTCTAAGACTATTTAACAAAAAGAGTTCGAAGAATAATTCCAACGACAGCATATTTTACTGGGTATTAGTTTGTTTACTATAACCGTGTGTGTAAAATGAAAAGATATTTCTACTTTTCAGGCAAATGTAGGCCCAGGTTTCCAGTCACTGGAATTAATTCTACATATACAATAGTCTGCCTTGTTTTTGCTTTGGTCCACAAACAGAAGCCTCTTGCACACAATCCACTTTGAAAGCAAAATATAATATTCTTAAATGTTAGAAAATAATACACTTATTTCAGAAGCAGAACATCAGTCACAAATATTGGCTATTTAACAAGCTGTCTTAAACCTTAGCTTGCTGAACTACTTTCTGTCATTTTTCCTGAGAAAATGTCCACTTTTCAGTAAACCGCATAAATCAGATTAATGAAAATATGGAAAGAATGAAAAAGTACAGTCCAATTTTACACCATTACACATCTTTTTATATTACATCACATAAATAAAAAGGAACTGTAGTGGCTAACATTTGCATTTCTACTGAAAAAACATGTCACTTGCCTCCTGTTCACTCCTCTGGAATCAGAGCTCAACCTGTCTTTAGGAGTGCATTGCATACAAGGCACCATGACATTTTTTCAGCTGCAAAACTGTGCAGACCAGGCTGCTTATCCGAGTCTCGTGCTAATTCCCCATCCTTTCCCCTCTAACACCACTAAAAATTATTTGCTTACAAGGGCTTTGTCTACACTGCAAGCAGTTGGGTGTAAAAGGAAAGCATCAGCAGAACGAAGCCGTTGGTGCTGACATTCATTTGTCGAAACTGTCTGTAGTTTGGAGTTTTACTCTGGACTGGATTTAGTCTGATCTCTTGAATGGAAACCTCCTATCAGGCACATAGACCAAAGCTGTCTAAAGGAGCAAATGCTGGTTTTGACTCGGTGTTCCCATTAATGGTTGGATGGCATATGGTATGCTTCAGTAACAGAGCTTCTGATTTATTTTTCTCAGAAAAGAATCTAGTTTGGATTTATCAAAACCATTCTGCAACTGACCCAACACATGGCAAGTAGGAACAATGGGGGAATTCATTTAAATACTGCACTGCTGCTCTGAACTGATAGGCTAAAGGCGATGTGGCCTGTTGGTGTGGTACAGATCATTTTTGGAGAGGCTGGGAAAAAGTCTGAAATTACATGTTATATTCTCAGCAGTAGCCAGTTCAATGAAGCAATATATCCAGTGCAAGAACTGAAACCACTGGGCTATTTTCCAAGTTTGGGAAGTGACAAGAAAGAATATGCAAGATGAAAGTTGTGCCTTCATGTTAAAGCGTTCATTCTTCTGGCAATAAATAGGAGATATTCGGTGATTGAGCAGTGCTATGCTGTGAGTTTGAGACTAACATTTGGACAAAGGTGAGAAGGAACTCAAAAATAAAAAAAGCTGAAGAAACACTTCTGAAAGACATTACATATAAGTATTATAGAACAATACTAATTTGAAACGTCCTGGTTTTATGTAATGAATTAGATCTGTGATTGTCTTTTAATATTTTTATTTTAGGGAGTGGATTCATTTCTATTTGTGGATTCCTTACTCATCTGCCACTGTTAGGGCTAGCTTTGTGTCTTTTATGCTGATGCAACAGGTTTTCCATTTACAAGACCAAATTTCCTATGGTTTAATAGAGCAGGAGCATAAAAGTCTCTGGAAACAGTATGACTGTGCTGAACTATGACAATTGCTCTTGCTAACTTTGCTGCTTACAAGTGCTGAGGCTTTCTACTGAGCAAAGAATTAACATCTGCTGTCACAAGTTGATTCCAGAAGTGACAGTAAGTTGCACACTGAAAAATGCTTGCACGATTTCCCTGTATCCCTTACAATTAAAAGAATCTATGGAATTCACTGACTATGTGCAGGGAGGCAGTGTTCAGTAATTAATGGCATATTTAAAATCCATGGCACACATCTGCATTTGTCTCTGGAGAAAGAATAAAATGACAGCATCTAGGTAAATACTAAGCAGAATTTCACACTCACAGGATTCTTCCATCTCAGTAATCTGTATACTTGCTGTAACCAACTAAGATTATGTTTGCTCCACTGGGAAAAAAAATCATCTATATTAAAAAGTTTTCTGACAGTTTGTGCTATCACAAAATATTCTTATATTCTTCTCTCTCTCTCTTTTTTCCTTTCTAAAGTAGAAAACAATTTTCTATTTAGGAAAAGAATCTAAAAGATGATTTCCAACTTCAGGATGGCATGAGATGGAGGACTGGTTGGTTTACCCTCTGTCACTTTTGCTTTTATTTTGAAATCTACTGATGGGAGTGGATCAGTTTCCTGTGAAACTGTCAGCTTTTCAGAGGTCAATAACACCTTCACTCCTCTCCAGGTGAATATGAGACGGAATGTGAGGACAGGAGACTTAAATGATCACTGCCCAGAAGTAAAATCCAAATTTGAAGACTGATATTTGTGTTCTTATATTCAGCTCATGGATGCAATGCAACTGTATCTCTAGATACAATTACAATTATTAATAATTGTAATATATTATATTACACAATAATTAATCTATATTATATAATAATTAAGAGAAGAGAGAATGATTTGTTCAGTTATCTATAGGTAATGAATCAGTGGTCTTGAGCCCAGGTACAACTGCACAAAATGTTCAAATAAAACTGCAGTTAAACAGCCCTGTCTGTAACTCAAAGTTTTTTGGACTTGCTGTACTGGGTCCATATGGGAAGGAGTTGACTTTCCCCACAGCAGCCAGCATTTTCAATCTTTCTTTTCCCTTTAATTAAATTATTATCTCAACCTGCAAGCTTTTTTAGTTTCTCATCATACTTTCTCCCCCTTTGAGGAGGGGGAATAAGAGAGCAGTGGTGTTTAGCTGTCTGTCAGTGAAACCACTACACTTGTCTTACCCCATTTACACGAAAGTGAAGGGGCCAGAATTTGTTTACATGCTTCCCTAAGTTCAAAGCTCCTTCCCCAAAGACTATTTTTTGCACATTATCTACAAAGTCGATGGACTTTTTAGAGTATACAAAATATGGAAAAGAGGGCTTGCTGCTGTAAGGAAATAGCTGGGAGGATATCTGAACTTGCAGTCCATAACCATGTTTGTTATCAACATGTAACAGTCCAACTGCAGCCCTAAATTTGTAATTTCCATGGTAAACTTAGCCAGAAGACACCAAATTGGTGTCTGGATGAGAAAAGCTGTGCCACAGCTGCAGGTTCTCAATGGCCTCCCTCTCAAACAGCCAAGATTAGAGGAAGTATGAAAAGCCATTAGCCCTAATGAAGAGCCCTTCGAGTCCACATTTAAGCATTATTGGCAAAGTGCAGTAGATTTTAGTTTTTAATGCTCTCAACTCTCAGCTCAACACCTCTCACAGGCTACAAATTACGAAGTGATCTGTTTTTCAGCTCAAGGTGTTAATAAGAGATGAGAAAAGTCTGGGTTCACTAACCTGCTGTTACCCTAAGTTTAATGACCATCGGAGAAGAAAATTGCCTCATTGATTTTAAGAACAAATTATTTAATGTGCCTGAGTGGTAAAAGACAAATGTTTTGCACCTAGTTCTTCACAGGAATGAGAAATTACTGATAGCAAGTTGTGTGTTAGTAATTATAGAAACAAACAAAATTTAAACGTACTTTGTTCAGAGGTTTTAAGATAATATATTCCTCTGTAAATATATATCTAATAATATACTCCTTTGCTTCAGCTATTTTAAGAACAATATGGAGAAACACTCCAGATACTCGCATAGCAAACAGAGCTTCCTCTGCTTGCTCCCAGAAGACACAGTTCAGTTTTCATTTCAAATCATATTTTAAATGTGGATGGGAGGATGTGTACGATGGAGAAAGATAAGATAAATTACACTTAAATAAGACAAAACTAAGCTTTTATATTTTAAACCTATTACTTTGTTGTTCCTACTGGTTCCACTTCCTTTTCTTTTCTTCCTTTTCTTTAAACTTTCCACTTCTTTTCCCTTGTTAATTTTTCCTACAGCCTCAGGTATTGCACTCTGGCAAAACGCTGCGCTAAACAAGAGCTACGCTTTCAGACACAGAACATATCAGTGGTTTCACGCAGGAAAAACATATTCAGCAGACAGCCTTCAACAATAAGTAGCTTTAAGTAACAGCTTCTGAAACCTTCCTGGAAGAATAAAAAAAAAACCTGACTGACAATTCATTCCTCATAATATGGTAAGATTGATTGCCTTAGAAAGCCTATGAAATCACATCCACAGTGATATTATTTGAAGGCTCTGTATAATTCATCGACTACCTTGTCATGCATTGTGCGTGTGATGTTACATTTTGGATACACTGAGAAGTACTAGATATAAAATTATTTTGTATGATGCAGCCCAGACGTTAAAAAGTGCATTGCTTGGGACTACATGATTCAGTGAGAAAATATAAATGGGAAATTACTGGAGCTGAAATTTTATTGCAAAGTTATTTATCTTTGTTATTATTTTCTGAATCCTTTTGTGCTTATTGTTTGCTGCAACAGATAGAGCAACTCTTACTTATGCTTTAAGCTGAGGATTATGAAGGCAGAAGTAGACACTGAATACCAAAAGAAGAGATTAACATGTGGTCCAAGTTAGTGTTTATTCTCCTAATGCCTGAAATGTTGGTATACATGCATGTATGTATCTATGCACACACAAACATACACACATACATTCAGTCTGATTAAATAGTTCCAGAATTATGCTGAACGTGAATAATGACATTATTTTAAGAATGATGTGAAGACTACCTGATTGTGAAAAAAAAGGAATGGTCTTTTGATTGTCAGAAGAAATTGCACATATATATATACAAATATATATACATGCCCTGCCTGTCCATAGATGCCAAACTTAGAAATGCAAATGTTTATAAGAAAAAAAAATATCTATTCATGAAGGCAAATATATATATATATGTACATATATATATATATATATATATTCTAGTTCTGTGAAGCACAAAGTATGCTCTCGGTTTCTTTTATTTTAATGGAAGCCCACCTTAGGATTTTGGTCAAGGTGCATCTTTTGTACCATTTAGATCATCAAATGCATTTCTAGTTCCTGTATGTAATTAGAGCACCGAGTTCCAAAATTTCATAAACGGGCTTTTATTTGCATGCTGAATGTAACCACCAGTGATCACGACTCTACTTGTATATCAGTTGTGTGCTAGCACTATTTGACAATTTGTTGTTTCCTCTGGTTCCACTCCCTTTTCTCTAAACTTTCCAAGCCAAATGAAAGCCAAATATTTGGCTTGTGCCAAATTTAGTTTCTGATCATTTAAATTTCTGAACTGTCTTTTCATAAGACGCAGACTAATGACATGAAATAAGCTTGAAAATAAGATATCATGACAGGAAACTGCACACAGTTGGCAGTGAGCAAAGAATGAGGCACCAGCTGACTGCAGTGTGCTACCAGAAAACATCATTGCACCACTAATTCCAATGCCATCCTTATTTCTCTTTTATAGAGGTTCCCAGCATGCGATCCATCCCTGTGGAAGAAGATGGTAAGGAAAAGGACATTCATATTTAAATATTATAATCTGCAACTGGATTTCACTACTGCATAAGAGTAAAGGGAATTAGGGATTTACAAAGGAGGCTTCAGCACGATATAAATCTCCAAAGGCTTGCCCTTTGCTCCAGCTACTTCCCCAGTCGAAGCTGAGCTGAGTTTAACTCATGCTGGTTTAAAAGCATCTTCAACAAATATGAGAAAATGAATTAAAAACAGGACAGGGAGAATTGCATATGATGCAGACAGCTGAGTTCTTTTGCATTATTTCTTATTCTCAATAGTCTGAAAGGATTACCATAATGTTAATTTATGTGAAACTTCATCATGGCAACTTGAGAAGAAAGCATATACTACATAGGTTTATGTGGCTTTTACAGAACTTTCTGTAGCTGAAGAAACCGAAGATTCCATGAACCACACAGCTGTTCATATACAGGATAGCAGCAGAAATGCTGAAATACATCAAGAAACAGATTTTAATCTGTCCCACATTAAAGAGTGGAAAATATCCTGGGCAACCCAGGAGCTGGTAAGTATGTAAAAAGTGAATTGAAGTAAAAAAGAAATCATAGCTATAAGTTTCAAAAAAGATATTTGCAAAGCTGTGCATGCTTATAGTTACATGAGTCTGAACCTTCCAGCTGGCAACTTTAGTGCATATTAACCTTTGCTCAATGTATTGCTCTTAACTGCAGCAATGTGACAATGATGTCAATTAAGTGATCCAGTAATTTATCTCCCATAGGTACTTCTAAAGGATCTACATACTAACATGTAAGTGCAATTGCATTCCTGGTAGTGACATCTTGGATATAAATCTGAAAATTGTATTAAATTCTTACAGAGGGATCTATCAGCTTCAGGGGGATTTTTGATATATTCAGAAATAGGACTCCCCTCCCCCCCCTTTTTTTTACCCTTCCCCAGTGAAAGGGTCCAATATGCTGATTCAGAATAGCTAATGAATAAATAAACAGATTCTGCATGTGATTAGGGAATATATATTTGGTGGGAAGGGGTATTTTGAAGCTAAAAGGTAGTGAAGGAGAGAATTTTTGATTTGAAGATAGTATGTATCATTTAGTGCTTAGGACAAAAATAAATTATTTCTAGCCTTTCCCTTGCTTGTCATTTTCCTGTCCATGTCAAGTTGTGTGCAGGCCTACATAAATCAGTTATAATAAAATCCAACTCACAGAAATAGTATGAAGTTATTTAAGCATACCCAGAAAGAAGATGAAGGAATGACAAGTACTGCTTTTAACTACGTAACATGTTCATATTGTCTAGCAATTGTTCAATTTATATTTTTATATTTGTTTATTTTTTATATTAAAAAGAGAGATTTACAACTCTATTTTCATTGTCCTATATTCAAGTGATAGGTAAAATTCAGGAAAATGCCTATGTTTGGTTAAAACATAGTTAGCTCAGGTCCTTAATCAAATACAAGTATTAAACCAGAAGTTCTCACTGTTCTGCCATGCTCATTTTTGTTCAAAAACTCATCTGAGAAGTTTTAGTCCTGCATAAGTTTCGGGGAAAAATGCATTAGTACGTTGTTTAATAAAAGAGAACTATTTTAACCTTCTGTAAAGTTAAAGCCATTTTCCAAAGATTAATATTTAACATGGAATGAGTACTGAACAAAGATTTTACCCCAGCCACTGTTAGCTGAGTGTTTAAAAAACACCTTTTCTGCATGAAAGGATGATTCCAAGTGACTAGACCCCAGGTATTCAGGTAGCTATTTAAGCAAATTCTTCCATCTATCCTGACTGATTAAGGGACTGAAACACGCTTACATGTGAAGTCATTTTAATAGCAGGCTGTTCACAGTGGTGGATTGCTGAACTGGGGCTTTCCCCACGCATCCCATATTCCACCTTTATACCCTCACTGATACAATTTTTATTAGAACTGAAACAAAATACATCTCCAGGACAACTTAACTGTTTATTTTGTTATAGCAATGTATGCTTCAGTCTCAACAGGAAATAAAAGCTGGACCCTACATGGAATTTCCAACACTTTAAATATTCATTGCTATGTAAGATTAATTTCTTTTCTTTGCGGTGCACACAGAGCCCTTAAAAGCATATTCAAGCTCCATTAATTTAAAAAATATATCTTTTTTTCACACTTTCTCTTTTGACTTGGATTTATATATATATTTTAAATACTATTTTTAATTGTACTGTATCAGCATGTTCTTTTTCTGTATCAATTCATCCATAAAAGTGGTTGCCTTGTGAAAACCTGCCCTAGATTAGTCCACACCTGAGTTTGTGCTAACTTCTTTTATATCATGAACTCGACTGGCACCTTAATCTGAAGAGACATGTCCTCTTAAATGTGTTCTTGCTGTTGCAGTTGATTTTTTTAAAAAATACTTCCCTGTGCAGACCTCCGTTGCATACTCTTCCATCTAGCACAGACAGACAGCCTCATAAACTTTGACAGCTTTATGAAAAAGCTCTAGGTTTTCATTGTTTACTCTCCCTCATCTTTCTTTGTAAAAAGAACCTTTTTTATCTGTGATTACTAAGTTTTACAAAATCATTTTAGGTCCAGCTGACTTGTACCAGTATTTTACAAGTAAACAATATTTGGAAAATACAATTAAAATATTTATGCTTAAATTTTTTCCTTTGTAGCATTATCGTTTCTTAATTTCATGATTAAATAGGACTGAAAGGCCAAGAAATTGGGCTGTAGGGTTCACAGCCCTGCATGTGGCTCTGCCACTGATTTAGCAGCTGACCAAGAAAACAGTTTGCTTTGTCCATAACTCTGCTTTCCCATTTCTGAAATTCTGAGCCAGCAAGAAAGATCAACACCTAGGACTGGAAGCTCTAATTAAAGCTTAGGGAAAACTACCAGTAAGCACAGACCAAACTACCTGCGCATCTTGTACTAGAGAGTCTGTGACACGTTTGAGATGTTATGATTTTGTACAGTGAAAAGCAATGGTTGCTCTAATTATGCTCTAATTAGTTCATTATTGTCTGCAAAGGAAAGTGCATATGTCTGTGCATGTGTTCTGCTGACAGGTATATGAAAGACAAAAAGAGAAAGAGTAAAAGTACAATATTTTCAGATATACCCAGACATACCAACCAATATATCATTCCAATAAATTTCAGTTTTGAGATGAATATAAAAGCTGAGCACATTCTATGGAATAGCTCTAGACCAACTGCCAGAAATAAAAAGATCTTGAATTCACAGTGTTTAATATATGATCACATCTCCAACTACAGTAACTCAGAAGTGGGAGGGTACTGAGGGAATGTTAAATGTAGGGCATTATATATTAATATAATTTCTTTCTTTCCCCAAGATAAAGAATATTGTTGCTCATGCAGCCTTAATTTAGATGGCCTGTCAAGTCCTCCTTTCTGCAGTGTCATGATGAAAGACACTGATGTGTGCCAACACAGGCAGTACTGGGGCTTTTCAACGATTACTGTATAAATGCTAATGAATCTCCTCCAGTAAAAGGCCCCAGCAGGTTCCCTAATCTAGACCCTCCGTTATAACATCCATAAATTATCCATTTGTTTGCTTGTGCTGAATCTCAGAACATTTTGGGATCTGCTGAAGGACTCGCACTGACTTCAGAGGGTGCTGTAGCAGTCCTTAATGCCTGGATCCTGCCACGTGTCCATGGCTGTTAACTGGTTCTGCATTAGGGCCCATGGACTGTACGTGAATTCAAAATTTATCTGAGCAGAGCCCAAGCAATGACAGTGCATCTATCACAAAATGGAGATGCATGTTCAGCTTGGACTGTGCGCACTCATTCTAGCTAACATGCTTGCAGGCCACCCTTATCCTTGTGTCAAGTGCCAGCTGCTAAGAGACAATGCAATCCCTCTGACTCTGCTACTTATTTCATCTGCTTTAGAGTCCCAGAAAGCAAGGGAAACTCAAATGACTTTTGAGAAAGGCACTAGGCTGGGGCAACAACCAGCACCAGGAAGGGGTTGAGCATCCTCAGTGAACAGCCTGCAATATTTAAATTTCCATAAAAACAAAAAATTCAGCTTTCCACAGGCCTCTGCCTTGTCTGTCATATTGCCCCTGTCAGCTGGAAGCCCATGTCTCAATTTGCCACGTGACAGGTATGTTAGGACCTTAGCTCCTTCGGGGAGCCATAACCCACTTTTGCCTGCACTGTTGAGACAACCTGAGCCTGCTCGGCACAATTAGCGGTGGTGGTGGTGCCTTCACCTGCACCCTCCTCGTTACACAAGTGTCTTATCAGAGAATGCTACAATCACACCTTTGCTGTTCAGAGTAGACAAGTGTCTTGATGCCTTTTCTCTCATATTGCAGTAGACATTTGCTGGCTTGACCACCTTAATTAAGCAGCTCTTTTATAGCCCAGCATTGCCACAGGACAAAGCCATTTTAAGCTCTTTTACAAATAAAATAGTTTATCATTATTAACTGCACAATGGGATAGAGCTCCCTAAAGACAACTATAAATATTGACTCCCTGCTACTGACAGGCTGGTGGTGAGAATTTGCCACTAGGTGAAAAAAACATCTATTTTTTACTATCTCAGGTAGCAGTGGGGGCTAAGCAGAGCAGTAATTGCAATGATCATGCTCTTTACCTATTGATTTGATTGTGCAGAGAAATATTCAGTGACATCACTCGAGAGTGGTCTCTGCTGAGCAGGATCAGTGGCGATGCAGCAAGGACTGGAATGTTAATAACTTGCAGTAAAATCAGCCTATTTATGTCCTCATCAATCACTATCTCCACAGATACCAGAAATGCACTAAAAGAATTTCCATTGAAAGACTTGCTTTAATTAACTCCCGCCCTCACTCAACACTCAGAAAAAAACGTGCCTGATTCAAACTGCTCTAAATGTGCTTTTTTTGTGCTTGCAAAGTGGTTTGATTTAGCAGTGTGTGTGTCTCAGGTGGCTCATGCAGACCAGTGTTTCCCAGCTGGGAGAGCCACAAGAAGAAATCAGAAGGGCCAGGAAGCTTTGAAAATTTTAATGTAATCTAATTCAAAGGAAACCATGTTCATCCACTGCCTTTAAGTATTCATACTTCAAGGTCAAGTATTTTCTGTAAACTTTTTAACATGCATGCAGAGAAAAAGATGTAGATTTATCCTTGCCACAGAGCCACTTCAGCTCTCTCATGGTATGTGTAAAGAGTGTAAAAAAAATGCAAGGAGGAAAATGGAAAGACTGTGGGATCCGGGATGCTCAATCAATATGTAGCATAATAGCCATTTCCAGTGTGAACAGTTTTAAACTAGATCTCTGATTGTGGGCACCTTCATTTTCAGCTGAAACTCTGAAGTCTGCCACCTGCAAGAACTGGGAGCAGAGAACACCTCTGAAAATCAGGTACAATGTGCTCAGATTTAGAGTACATTGTTACCTTAGTGATAAAGAATAAGAAATCTTGCAAGTCTGCTGTGATGCAGAACTGAACTGACCCCCAGACGAGACAGGGAAACGGACTGACAGACAGCAAAAGAGGCAGGAGTCTAAGCCTGGACAAAAACCACAGCGGTGTTTTACCTCCAACAAAGTACTAAAAAACAAATAAAACCTTAAGAATGAGAAAGTCATCAGCTTGAGACATCACATGCTCACTGATTCACATCCTTTTCTTATTTTCCTGCCACCACCCTTAATCCCTGGTGTCAAGAATCTCATCTAATTCTTTCATCTATATCTTGATGCTGCTTGAATATATTCTCTTATATTGTTACGCAAGGGTGTTTGCTTATTACTTGCTACATGAATCTGCTCTGTATGGTTTGTATTTGACTCTTCATTTCATAAGCCTTCAGATTAAGTCCTCTTATTGTCAGGCTCTTTTGGATCAACTTTATCAAGATTTTTATTTCTTCCTTGAGTTATTACTTTATTAAATTTAAATCTTTAATAAAGTCTCCTTTCCCCCATGACAATAAACTTAACATGAATAAACTTTTCTCACAACTTCTGCAATTTTCCAAGTCTATTATTTTCTCACCCTAATCTGAAAGATTTCCCCATAAGATGCATTATTTCTTCAGTGTACAAAGAAATAAAAAAATTACAACAGATGTATGGATCTCGGCTTCCTGCTTTTGGTGTACTATGTTCTAGGATTTACACACAGTATCTGGACTGTTACTGGAATGCCTGCACTAGATTAGAGGCATCTGTGACAACGTCATTCCAACTCTTACTGATCGTAGACACCTGCATAAGCAAAAGCCAGCTCCTTAGTTATACTGTGTTTACGTATGCTTTTTGCAGAATCCTTGTTAAAGAGTCTGGTATTTGGGATAATGGCTTCATTCGGATTGTGATAGAATAAAACAAAATAAGATTTTGAGATCTTTACCTCCCCTATGAAACAATGACTTGGAGCTTTGTTTTGATTTGAGCCTATTCTTTATCAGCATCTAGTAGCACGACATGGCTGCTGGGCAGTTCCTCATCAGTCCAGGTAGCAGACAGAGATAGCCTTCTCTAAATGGCAGACTTCAGGAGCATAAAATCCAAGTCAAGTCATAAAAGCAACACCTGCAGTGTTGGGGACTCCATTATTCTTTGGCTAGTTTCCCATTAGACCTACGAGTTCACCTCTCAAGTACAAGCTAATTAGAAATCATCCATGAAATTATCCAACTAGCGCCTCACATCTCTGTATTACTTCTTCAAGCACTCTTCAGAGTATGTTGTCTGGATCTAGTGGTTTGTCAATTGGAACTCAAGTCTTAGTGTCTTTAATTAGGGATGTGCCAAAGTACCTGAATGTAATGGAGATGACTAGCAGACAGCTCTCTCTCCTTTCCACTTCCATTTTAACAGTTTCAGTGCAGAGGTACAACCACAGGGATAGCCTGTACACACACTTTACAAAACAGCTGATCTATTGAAGTGCTGCTGGTTTGATTTGTGTCCCTGCTGTGCTGTGCCACATTACAACACTTAAAATTCCCTATTATGCCAGGCCACACAGAGCGTTGACATGATATAAAGTGGCATGACATTGCATAAGCAAATTAATAGCTTAATAACTTGACATCTGGTGTCCACAATTACAGTGGCCACTGCTCTTAAGTTTAGCTCCCGGTAAAGGCAGGAATAATGAATTAT
The DNA here is from genome assembly GCF_011077185.1 of Oxyura jamaicensis. NCBI lineage: Eukaryota > Metazoa > Chordata > Aves > Anseriformes > Anatidae > Oxyura > Oxyura jamaicensis. The sequence goes on from NC_048912.1 coordinate 11,466,994, forward strand.
TCATTGACTGCTCTGATCATCAGATAATTCGGTACTCATACCTCTTTGGCCCTCAATAAACCCTTTCACTATTATTTATAATCATCCTTTTGCTTTGTAAAGATAAATGCTAAGTAATTGTAAAATATCTCTGCCATTTCCTGAATAAACAGAAGATACTGAAAAATAGTACTTACTAATAAATTTGCAACATATTCATTTTTTAATGTTTGAATTAAAATACAAGAAAGAAAGAGAAAGGAGAAAATATTATACAAGAAACCAAGATGCCCTGATCAGTCTAAAAGTAATGCTTTGACAAAGAAAAATACTCATCTGTTGACATCAATATTTCTGATAAGTCAGTAATGATATTAGTGCATTCTAAATATGAATACAAAGTGCAGCAGCTCTTGGTCATAAGTTAGATGAAATGCTGATGCAATCTGCTTTAAACTTCTGTAAGTGTTATTTTGTTATTTGAACTAATACATCAGACTGAGATAGGATCAATAACTGCTACATTTAGTCCCCACAGTGAATTCACGGGGCCAGTTTTGCTGTGCATATTGGGCCAAAAAATATTACAAAAAAAATCTGAGTAAAGGAGCACTGCATAGTGTGTCTCAGAAAAGTTAGACACATTTTTCTTTCCTTTTTTTTTTTTTTTTTTTTTTCTTTCCCTAGCTCACTGTTGCTGTTTCTATGCTATACTTTGATGCTATTGTGCCTCTTACTGTATACTGTAAGCACACATACATTGCAACGGAGGTCTTGGGTAACAACAGGGACTGAAACTCTACCTGCTGTGCTGAAAACATGTCTCTGCCTTTTGAAAACCATATTCTTTCTGCCCTTGGTCTATAAAGAAGACATACTAGTGAGAAACAATGCATTCAAAAATGCCCTTCAGGTTTCTTCTGACTTCTTTAAATTCGACATGTAAGCAGCTACTTAAGTATTAGTATTTTCAGAGTCACTGGCTATCTATAGCCTGCTCTTTCTAGCTGCGAGTGTTTCATTCTTTGATATTGTGTTTGACTTGAGAATCTAATTTTTAGCATTCAAATTTCTAAATATTTTTCCAGTTTGTCCAAACAGGTCATGGACCTGTTCTGAGTCTAGTTTGTAATATAAACATTCACTGGAAGTCCATGGCAGCATAAGATAATATTTTAATTGAGTTCTGTAAAGCATGGATTGAGGCAATGTGTAGAAACATTAATACAGACAGACAATACAGACATTTAAGTCATTTTACAATTCATAAGCTAAAACCCATAAGAACTTTGATCAATTCAGGTCTGACTGTAAGAAGTTGTGAGCAATTCTTGCAATTCTTGCTTCCTTCAAAATCAATAGGTGGCACAGCAGCACTCAATCTCTTTTAATTTGATCCACAAGTAAGAGTTTAAGAATTTGACACCGTAAGGTAAAACTTTTTCTACATAATCAATATGCAAGATAGAAGCCATATCCAAGATAGCTCTGCTGCCCCAAACCCTGTTTTAAATTTGTATCAGTGTCTGTGCTGTAGATAACCTCAGGCTCTGTGGAATTTCAGAAAAGCAGGGAGAATTATCAAGTATATAGAAATAGTTTTCAGAAACCATACAATGGAGCCTTTCATAAATGGGAACTTTCTGCAATATTGAAATATAAACTACTGCATAACGATATTTTTCCAAAGACAATCTGCCTCATTACTGTGTGTTTATGACTTGTCTATTCTGGTACCAGAATCAATATTGTTCTATCAAGCATAGGACAAAAGAAGGGAATTGCCAGGACCCATAGTTGAGCTCTTTTTAGGATGACAGCACATACTCTGATATGACAAAGTAATAAGGTTCTCTACATTGATGCAAATGCATTCCTAAAGGTCACCTTAAGTTTAAAGAAAGCGTTGTGAGGAAAATCTGATTTCTCAGTGCTGATTCAATAGCACAATGTGTTAGCACTTTCACAATGTGCTAGCACTTTTCGGGAGACTTTGCCACTGGCACTTGCTATTTTTATCTACCCACCAGGCAGCTCAGCAAAACCCAAGAAACAATTTAACTTTGTTCATTTTCCCCCCTTGTGTATATAATAACATAGGAAGAAGAAATAAAGGAAAAACATAAAATGATCATGAAAAATGAATGAGAAGAGTGTGAATAGAAGAATTAGGGGTAAATGGACTGTATCCTCATTGGCACATGTTATTTTTACTTCACTGTACATTAAATAGAATATTAACTTTTTGCTCTAATTAAGCTGTATTATGTTATTGCACTGGAAGAAAAACAGAGGAATACATTCTGAAAGAGAGATCAATATCATGCATGGTGCTTCTCCTTTGCTCTAAGGGGGGGAGAAATTATGTATCTTTTCTTCCACAACCTACTTCCATTCTGTACTAACTCAGTTGTTACCTGGTGCATCAGGTTGGGCTATGACTCTTTACTGTTTAACTGCCCACATGTTATTTACCGATTCATGAAATTGAGCTCAGGGGTGACGTTATTGCACTCTACAGGTACCTGAAGGGAGGCTGTAGCGAGGTGGGGATTGGTCTATTCTCCTACATGCCCGTTGACAGGATGAGGGGGAATGGGCTAAAGTTGCACCAGGGGAGGTTTAGGTTAGATATTAGGAAGAACTTCTTTACTGAACGGGCTGTTAGTCACTGGAATAGGCTGCCCAGGGAAGTGGTTGAGTCACCATCCCTGGAGGTCTTTAAAAGACGTTTAGATGTAGAGCTTAGGGATATGGTTTAGTGGAAGATTTGTTAGCGTTAGGTAGGAGGTTGGACTTGGTGATCTTGGAGGTCTCTTCCAACCTAGACTATTCTGGGATTCTGTGATTCTGAAAAAAAGTACAAATAGGAATACAGCATGGTGTCTGTAATCTTTTTCCCATATGCAAATGGTTGGTAGGTCATGGCTCTGATCTTAAAGCCACTATATGAAAAGATCCTCGTGTTTTGCCACTGACTTCTATATTTTGGAAGATTTTTGGAAGATTGCTATTATAATACCAATATTATTACCACTGAAAGTTCTAACTAGCAAAGTAAATTGCATAATTTATATCTCAAAATAGTTCTGCTGTCATATTTTGGAGTGTTAGTACCTTTAAAGTGCTTCATAGCATTGTACACTGAAACTATGAAGACTAAACAAAATAGGAATATACTTGGGATAACAATTCATACTATGCTAATAAACAACCTAAAAGCTCTCTTCCTTGAACAAGGAATACAAACAGCCACATCAAAACTTAGTGTGCAGGATTTTGTTCAAGTTCACACCCTAGTTCATTTCACAACTGTTTTCTCACACAGATAAGTAGACTTCACCAAGGATTGGAAGCAAACCTCTAACAGAGTAAAGGTGCTTGAAAATAAATAAACAGCCTTTAGCTATCTTTGTGGTAAAGAGGAAGTTAAGGAAACCTTTGACATGATACCGATGAAAATGCAACCTATATGTGTTTTAGGCTAAGAGATGAAACGTGAGAAAAGCAATTTGCATTCCAAGCACTTGGAATGAGGTGGTCAACAAACGGTGACTGTTTTGCTTTTTTAATTATTATTTATTTATTTTTATTGTTGTTTGCTATTGGAGTCTCAATTACTACTACAGCTCTCCTAAACTCAAGGAGAGCAGGAGTTCAGGTATAAACTGTAAGCCAGGGAGTATTCCTACAAAGTTCAATCTATTCTACAACTGCCTAATCATATTTAACACCTAGCCAGCATTTAGTTCAACACAGTGACCTTGCAACAATAGTTTCAGTGGTGTTCACACAATATTGCAAAGCAAAAATCACAGTTCATGGAATACATGTGAATAGCTTTCGAAAGCATTCACAAGAGCACTGATACAACAGAGCAGCACCACAGAATACCAAGCCCCCCCTAAAGCTGATGAACTGTAGAGCTTTAAAATTGCTTTAAATCCAGAACGATGGTGAAATAACAGATGGTTTTACCAGCATTTTCCCGAAGTGCAGTTAGCTGACAAAGCACATTTCTACCCCCTCCCCTGCCCACCACAACTTAAGTGTCTTCTGATCAATGCGAAAACACCAGAGCTAATAGCAATACTCCAGAATGAGAGCCCCAAAACAATACATTGTATGGTAATGCATTTATAAGATGGATTTACTAAAGTTGCTGCAGGCTTCAGCTTCTCAAGTGAAGTAAGACCCACCTGCCTGAACACAGCAGATCATGCAGTATTAGATCATCTCAAAGCACCCAAACTGTACTTGTCCACCAAAAGACACAAACTACAAAAATGTTCTGTGTGGAACAACTTATGCCTGAGCAGAGATCTCAGTAAAAGTTTGCAGGAATGCAGCAGTAGGATACAGACCATCTTTGCTTTAGTTAGTACCCAGATAGCAGCCACAGTATGTCTCAGAAATAAGTGACCAGGACTGCTCAGTGCTCAGCCTCTCTATTGATTATGCTATTACGAGGAAAGCACCCTGCTCTTTTACAAATTTGTTACACTTATTTTGCACAGAATAGCAAGAAGGCAGGTGGGAGGGAAGAATATATTGTTGCTTAGCAATGAAATGCTCATAGCATGGTTGATTTTTAAAGGCTTTTGCTAAATATACACTTACAAAACAAAGATAAAACCACCTCAAGTACAATGGAAAAGTAAAACTGCATTCATAAGAACAGAATTGCTTGGTTAGGCCCAAAGTCCACTTCTCTCTGTATCCAACAGCTTAAAAAGTCAGGAAAATAGTATGAAAAATGTGACAAATGTGGACCATGGTCATTTCCTTGTATGCTCTCTCTCTTTTTTTTTTTTTTTTTAACCTACTTACACTTTTTGGCTTCTTTGACGTTACAGAACAATGAATTCCACAGTGCAGTTACACAATGTGTTAAAAATACTTCCTTTGTTTGTGTTAAAAATGCAGACTGGTGATTTCGTTGTCCCCTGGCTCTTTCATTGTTCCTTATTCACTTTCTCCTAACCAGTAGCTCAGGCATTGTACTCCAACAAACCACCTCCTTGGAGCCACTCTGTGGCTCAGGGTTGGGTCCAGCCATGCTGCTGGCTGTGCAGAGAGGAAGGAGTTACACATGAGCATCTCCAGAGCAGGTGTTCAGCCAGGACCTCCAGCTGGAAGGCAGTGCAGCAGCACCACCTGCAAACGGGGACTCCAAAGCTACCAGCAGGACCCTTCCAAGGACCTTCCAGCAAAGTTAACTTAAAGTTTTCCTGACCAGCTCCTAATTGAAAATACATGTTCAAATAATTCGAAAATGCATGCAACAAATGCATGCATTTGTTGTAGATGTAACAAATATAATTTGCTAAAAAGACCAAAAGATCCTGTGGGCCACACAGTATATAGGGAATACTAGGCTTGGCAAAATAACAATAAAAGCATCCACATGTAGAAATACCCACAAAATTTTATCTTTCCTACAAAGTTAAACAAAGTACATATTTTTTACTTAACTGTACAAATAAATCAATTTGTTAATGAAACACCAATAAAGATTTGGTTCTGTTTTGTATTTCTTTACTCAAAAGGTTTTTCTTTTATCTTAGAATATGCTTAATCTAAGTTCATGATTTCTACCGTCCCATAAGATTCTCTTCTGCTATGATTCACTAATATTCAAGCTGATGAAAGAAAATCTTATCTACTTTTTCTGCCTAATTAAAATGTTAAGAATGCACAAAAATGAAGAAATAATCAAGGATATTTTTCTGGTTCCCTTTTTTTTTTTCTCTTTTTTCCCTGCTGGAGTAACATTTGGAGAAGAGGTCCTTCTTGTTTTTATGCTATTAATAATTCTCCATTTGCAAAATCATCAATGTCTGCACAATTATAAGACTGTAATTTCAATTACTGGAGTATGAACAAGTGGAATGAAAGCATGAGTTATGAGGGAGAAACACTATTTTTTTTTTCTTCAACATTTCACTATTAAATCAGGAAACTAACAATCTGTGAGTGGTAAATGGACTTATTTCTAAACAGAACATTGGGTAAAATTAGATTACACAGGCAAGTAATTTCTGAAGCTAAGCAGATTTGAAGTACTATCAGCTGGATGGACAAGTCGCACAGCTGGTGTACTTATAGAAGTTTCTAAGCACTGGCAAAGAAGAGGGACTCAAGTGAATATACAGTACTTCAAGTATTTTGGCTGCTGCTCTGCTATGTTTTTCACCACATCTTCTAGCCTCTGTGATGGAAAGGGGGGAAGCAGACTTCTTTCTTACAGAGATTAGCAAAAGGTATTGCAAAAGGTACAAGCTGTGTAATTGAAACCAGCCTTCCTTTAGATACTTACATATCTTATCTGCAAACAAAACCAAACATTTAAATCATAAGTGTACACTAGCTTCTATACTTGGTTGGCCACACGAGTTGATGATGATCCAAAAGCTCAATGACTCTGCACAAGGTGTGTCTGTCTTTTTAGAAACTGGAGAAAAGATAAAGAAACTGTCAAAACAAAGAAAAAACCAAACCAAACCAAACTAAAACAAAACCATATAAATCTCCTGTCTTTCTTCAGAGGTACCTCTGACTGGAAAAAGCAGGACTATGAGAATCTGTCACTGCATAAGTCCTGAAGTGTTGAGGGAAACAGGGTTTTACCACCACTGGAAAGTACAAAGCATGGCATCTCTGCAACCTCTGTTCCACCTCTCTCTCTCTCTCCAGAAAAAAAAAAAAAAAGTTTTGTCTGAAGTCCTTTAAGGAAGAGAATTACAAATCTACAGAACTGTAGAAGCCCTGGGACAATACAAGAAATGATAAGAACCGTTTGATTTTCTTTATGCAACCCAATTTCATTTCATAAAGATCTACAATATAGTAAAACTACAGCACACAATTTGCTAGGGCTGGTTTACTCGCATTTGCTGCAGCAACTTCTGAAATAGGAGAGATTTTATTTTGGAGTGTGATGAGCTACATGCTCTCACAATAAAGCTCTCTTCTAGGCAACCACCTCCTGTGGGCAATTGTAAAACAGGTAATTTAGATAGCATTTACAGCACACACTTATGATCTGTAACTATTACAGATTTTAACAAGGAAAAAAAAAAAAAAAAAGAAATGACAAAACCAACCATGGTTGTAAAAGCCTGCCATTAGCAACTAGAAATATATACTGTAGCACATCTGATTTATAGTATCACATCTTAAGAGACGGAGCTATACCAGAGCAGCTGGAGCATTCCAGGAACTGAAAAAGTTTTGACTGTTTTTGGAACTGTTACCTTCAACACGAGATTCACGTATTAATTTCAGGAGAAGAATGTTCTGAGCATGATTTTTTGAAACTAGCAAGTCACCAACACAACGCTAAGTCAAGCACAAAACGACAATATATAGCACACAGAAACTGATTGCACAAGTTGACTCACAACTTTTATTACAGAAACAAGAATGACAAAAAAAAAAAAAAAAAGCCACCCATGAAGTAAGTATTCATGAAAATTTTATCAGGTATTTCAAATATCTCTGAGGCAAATTTCACATTGTGTACCAATTGGACTGATTATTGCATCAGTACAAATCTGCTCAGAAAATAAAGAATGTCTTTCTTCAGATAGGGCAAAAAAGTAAAACATCTCTTGGGCATACTTTTTGTATACCTCTAAAAATTCTTTTGGTGGCCAAAGCCTACAAGAACTATTTGTCCTGCAGGTACTATTGGCTCCCTCTTTTCATCTCCTTGTGCTACTTTCCATAAGATGATCCAACTGTCTATTTCCACACAACATCAAAAACTGTGGTGATGGATCTAGCAGGAAAACGGACTGCATGGGATATTTCACTTCAAGAAGGCAGGTCTGAGAGTTCCCTATTACCCCAAGGCATGCAAGATAAATAATAAGTATTATAGTTTTAGACTTAGGATTTTTTATTATTATTTTTTTTGTGTGTGTTTGTACATAGATTGCACTAAATATATTACCTTGTGCCCAAGGGAAAGCATGCAACTGATGTTTGCCATTAATAAGTAGATAGGTATTGCTGATTTTGAAGGTATGTAGAGGGATTGTGTGATTTATTCTTGATATATTTAGATATATATATAAAGGAGTCCTAATTAGGTTGAGTGATTTCATGATAGATTCCATTTCTAAAATACCAAGAACCTGACAAGAAAAGTTCTGATTGGAGAAGGTGTTGTGAATTTATTCTCAGAGGAAACCACTATTTTTAATCCCTTGTCCTAATAACAAAACTTTTTGTGTTTTAAAATGAAAACTGCAGTTTTGCAAAACTCAGTTTACAACTTCCAGCCTTCTAAATTCTGCTGCTTCTGTGTGCAGTGTTAATAATCATATACAAGACAGATAATTAAACCGTGGAAATCACTGCATTTCCACCCCTCATCCCTCCTTGCTTAAAAATGTAAGAAAAACAGCAAATGAGATTTTGTCTCAAGTGGTTTATTTATTTATTTATTTTCCCCCTGCTATTAAAGATGCTTGTCTGAAAGGAGCACTTGCTGTTTTCATGCTATTAATAATCCTCTATTTGTGACATCAGCCCATCCCCACAGCAACACACTGTGTTTCAACTACCAGCTCAGATCCTTTGGCTGGTTTTAATGATAAGATGACTAAAATCATGGATAGCTGGATCCTCTTTATATGTGAGGTTGGGAATGTGGCTAGTCTTTGTTTTTATTCACCTGGCTACTGTTTTCTTAAAAAGACATCTATTTAATAGAGCATCTATTAAATTCATCTATTTAATAGAGCAAATTTGTGTAAAAGTTTACTGATATGCCGCTCATTTGCCCTCCAATAAGTAGAGTTTAGTTACATCAGCCCTATCATTCGCTAGTTCAAGCTATATATAGTCTGATAGTAGCAATAGGGAGAGGATTGATGCACTTAAGTGGAAATTCGGACAGCTTGTCATGTGCAGGCCTATTGTCTTCTGCACAAATTCTCTGGGACAAAAAAGAAAGAAGGAATAAAAAGAACAAATCCCCATGTGATATTTACAGTATTTTAGTGCTGAATCTCCCAAATACTGTGTTCAGGAGTTCTCATTAACATGGATTTAAATGGAAGATATTTGCCTGAGCAGCTAAGTCCTTTATGCTTACATAAGGCTGCTATTTACAACAAGTAGTATAATGGCATCTTTGAGCTTTTTAATTAAAAATTAATTAGGAGATTTAAGAACAAACTCATTGGGGGTTACTGTACAATAACATGTTTACAAAATTAGGTCTGGGCTTTTTGTTTTCGTTAAGTGTTTCAATCAATTCTGTGTCTATTAAATATAATTACGTATGATGCTTCCTCAAAATTATAATGTAGCATTTAAAGAGCAGCTGGGAAAAGTCTGTAATTTTAACTTCAGAACTAGGGTAACCATTAAAATGCAAATAGGTGGAAGCAGCAGTTTACTGATGAAGAAAACCCTCAGCATAAACATTTTATCCATTAATCTTTAGATTACTAAGATTCCTTCTGCTTTATTACTACTTATTACTTTTGCCAGTTAGGTTTCCTAGCAAATGTCATATTCCCTCAAGAATAAGTTACTGTTAGGAATAAAAGTCTGTACTTAACTACAATGGGATAACACCAATACAAATATTCACTTTATTCATGTATGTATACTGACAGGAAATGGTTATGGAAATGGTTACAGCGATTTAAGAAAAAACAAAATTTAAAAAAACCTGACGTATTATTCATTTTTTGTAACAGACTTAACACTTTGAAAAAGGAGCTTGGTATTTCACTTCTACTCGAGATAAAGTGAGTAGCCTAAATGGATCAGACTTCAAACTCTTTTCCTGATTTAGGAAGGCATTCAAGCATCTGCTTCATTTTATTTTAAACAAGGAAAAAGAAAGAATGAGCTCAGGTTTCAGAAATATATTTCTGGCCTGGGGATTTGTTTATGTTAAATTTATTTGTTCCAAAGCTTAAAATGGAGTTGTTCTAAGCCGCTACTGCTTCTTTGAGATCCACTGCATTCTTCAATGGAACTATATGGGTGAGTGGGTAAGGTGGGTAAGTAAGGTGTATCTGTTTGAAATAATTTATTTCACAAATTTAAGTAAATTCTGTTTTACATCAGTTTATCCATCAGAATTAAATCCATACAACACTTGTTTAAATGAGATTATAATTATGTATGGCACATTGTGTTGATACACAAAGACGGAGATTTTCTGAAAGGTGAAGCATACCAACTGTGCACAGCTGAACTAAAAACCTGGCCATGCAACAACTCAGTTGAAGTAGAAAGCAACACGCAAATCAAACATGCCACTTCTGTGAATGATGCCGACACAAGTAAATTATCAGTCACAGTGGTACAAATTCACCCCCACTGTGGCTTTAAAGCTTGCCCTCCCAGCTTCTCAAACCTATATCTAGGGAACAGATTATTTAATGGTTTCAGCCACTCAATTCCTATGCTGTGATTCCATTGTCAGGCATCAAAATACACAACCCACTACAGTCACCGCCCTCACCATCCAAGAATAGAGGATCACATACTTAGTGTTTTGATTGTTTCCCAGCACTGTTTGTTCTACTGATTTTATTGTCAGCATCATGGTGTTTTACCTTGTTAAGCCCATCTCTGGGTGTCCTTCTGTTAAAATCAAGACAAAGTATTCTACTCTCATTGTTACCAAATACAAAGCAAAAAAACAACTCTTACATTGATCAAAGAAAAAATCCTAAACACACTATTTAAAAAGAGGATGTGATAACTTTGGACTTGTTAAGGCTAACTAACATACATCACACAATGTCTTAAACACTGGATAAAAAGAACAGATTACTCCCTCATCTACACATGCTCTGCCCCAAGCATGTACTGGTCAATTGATTCATCCTAACTGTATCTTTTCTGCTTTCTTTTTGTGTAATTATCCTTAATTAAGAATGGTTCCACAAATTCTCCATCGCACTGCCATATCATGCCAGGCTATTCATTCTTTGTGAGGTCATTTCCTTGAAGGCATTGCTTAGACTTCTGATATGCAAAAGCCAAGAAAGGGCTGTGCAGTGAACAAAGAACTTAATTACTGAACTACAAAAGGATTTGCGTCTTGTCTGATAAATTTGTGACTCAGCCAAACAATTCATTAACAGGCAGATGTTTATATTAGAGGTTTCTGGTGGATGATGAATTATTATTACACTTACAATGACAATGCTTGGCTTAAGGCTACCAGACTTAAATTTTGATGTGTTCTAGATTCAGAAAAATACCGTCGAAAGGGAATGGAGAAGGAAATAGATTTGGTGATAGAATCCCAAATTTAGACTAATACTTTATGACAGACAAACTTGTTCAAGGAGAGAACCGAACCATAAAGATAATTTTTTCATTTCACTGAAGTCAGTGGGAGCTTTTCCTGACTTGGCTGCATGAAAATACAAGAGAAACATTCTGGTGTTGACTCCCCATCCGTTTTTGCCCCCAAAGACATGAATTTACATGCAATTCAAAAGCATGATTTCAAAGTGAAGATCAAGAGCTAGCATGATTACAGTGCATGAATACCTTCATAAAGAGGAAACTCATAATACCAGAAGGGTTTTTAATCTATCAGGAAATTATCTTAAACAGAAGTTGGCTTCTGTTTCTAAAAAGAAAACACAGGTGCTTATTTTCTGCAGGAACGCTAGTAAACTATTGAAACAAATTTTCAAGGGAAGAGATGGTATCTCCATTTCCTTTTGTTTCAAATTAAATTAAAGTTGGATTAATTCTACTTATTTTCAGGCTTCTAAACATCTTCCAAACCTTACAATCATATTTACACTCAGCTTCCATAAAGGCATAGACAGAGAGAATTACCTCCATGTAGTTATTTAGATCTCAGGCTGGATTAATGCTTCTAGAGGGGGGCATTTTCTACACTAGTGATATGTAACACCTTCTGCTGACCACACCTCTGTTAGGAGTATAAGTATGTGGCATGAAACTTGGACTACGTGGAAGAAACACTCAAGTCAAACAAAAGTTGAATTTCAATTACAGAAATATATCAGAAAGCTAGTCATATGCACATCTGGCCAGTGACGTAATCACCTTAAATTGTATGAAATGATCAGTAACACTTACCTTACTGATGTAAAGTCAACAATAAGTATTCCCAAATTACAAAATAATTGTAGTTTTAAATAAATAAATAAAACTCACTGGAACTTGTTCAGACTGAAACTGAAGTGGTTTCTATCAGATTTACATCTGCCTAGACACCGCTTTGCCAGCTCTTGCAAGTTATTACACTTACCTAGGGTAGGTCACTGAGAGAATTGGAAAGAAAATTTGGACTAGAAAATACACCATATTTTCTGGGCACTGTTGCAGATTCAAAACTTTATTCTGAATTGGTTCAGAATAGGAAGAAACTGGAGAGCAAGGAGGAGATCTGAGGAACTACAGGTCTGTCAGCCTCACTTCCATATGGGAAAGAGGTAGTGGGCACAAAGTGAAAGGCAGGAAATTCCATTAAAGAAACAAAACCTTTTTTTTTTTTTTTTTTTTTTTTTTTTTTTCTTCTGTGAGGGTGGTCCCAAAACAGTTTGCTTAGAGTTTGTGGAGTCTCAGGGTCTCAGGCCTTGGAGACATTCAGCACCCAGTTTTACAGTTCTGAGCAACCTGCCCTAGATGAGCCTACTTTGAGCTGAGTGGTTGGACTAGATGTTCTCTACAGAGAGGTATGTTTGAAACGTGACATATTTTGTAGCTATTAGATTTATTTATTTATTACATACACAAGAAGTAAATAGATGACTTTTTCCCCCTCTGACTTTAGCATGTAAGATATTTCAGTATTTTCAATAAAACAATTACTGAACGATAAATTGTTGTCCAAGTACGAGCCTTCTGCTTGTCTTCAGCTGAAAAATCACATTACTTCAACAGCTTTATTGAACTTTAAATGGGGCAGAAATAACATAACTATTTTAAAAAATTGTTCTCTAAAACAGAGCAATTTCTTCATTCCTCAGTCAGGTTAAACTCCTATTGCAGACACTTAGAGAACAGAAATAAAAAGAGATCATTTACTCAAGCTAAAGAGATTGGCTAAAAATGACATGATAAATCTAAGCTGCGACTTTTTTTTTTTTTTTTTTTTTTTTTTTTCAGCTTTATTGGTGGAGAACTGAGTCAGAGAGATTCAAAGCCAACTTGAAACCTCAACTAAACTAAAACTAAACTAAAACAATATTTTGGGAACTGCATCTTAGTCCAGTGCCTATTCCAGAAGTGATCTGAGTGTCAAGGTTGAATCTAGTGCAAAGAATGAAAGAGTGCAATCAAACCAAAGCAATAAAACCCAACTGGCAGTAGAACTGGAGTGTGGGATCCTAATAAATTGCATTTTAATCAGTTCTCCTTACTTTAAAAATCTGTGGAGTTTGTTTATCAGGCTTGGGACACATTAAGTGATGCAATGTTTGCAGGAAACTTTTGCACTGCAAGTGTATTCTTTGTCTGATACTATTGAAGCTATTAACTCCTTTAAAGAAATTAAGAAACCTGCAGCATAGATTTCTACTTGTCTTTGAAAAGCAGACATTAAAATAGAGCAAAATTGTACATCATTAAAAAGTAGCTGTTTCCTTTCTTTGGGAAAAAATAAAAAAAATAAAGTCATTTTGTCTCCTTAGAATTTGAAGAAAAACAAATCTAATTAGAAGAACATAAAGACAATTATATATGTATATATTCCCATCTTTAAAAACATATTATTACATTTTGCCATTTTTACCAATTTTGGTCTTTTTACAAAGAAAAAGCTTGCCAATATTTTTAGAAAGTTGGCAGAGAAAACAAGTGTGAAAACCCAGAATTGATCATGTATGCAGCTATTATTTTTTATTTCTAACATGCTTCCATTCAATAATGCTGATTTCCAGCTGACTTTCACCTTCTCTGTATACTAACCTTCGAAATTAAGGTTCTTGGTTGTCTCAGTAAAATAGTTGTAATAAGATATTGGTGTGAACTGCATAAAAAACTTGATCAAGATACAGGACAGGGTTGGTGAGAAGAATAAAGAGGAGGAGAAGTATATGCATGGGCCTTGTGCTGTGTGAAACTTTTTTTTTTTTTTTTTTTTTTTTAATTCATCATTTCAACAGTGTCTGGAATTTGTTGTTAAAAATTCAATTTTCAGTGCAAACCTTTAAACTAAGGCTGCATTTTTCAAGGCTACAAAGTGACTTTTCATATAGTCAACTTAATTTGTCACACTCAAGTAACTACCATAATTAAGAGTTTAATTATAATTTGTAGAACTACAGAACTACAAGGAAAAAAACAAAGTTTAATATTTTTTGCTACTACAAGGTAATAAGCTTCAGCAAGTATTCATTTGATACAACTTGTCATGAGAAAGTAGCCTTCTGGAACAAATCATTGCATGCAGAAAACTCTGTACTATTCTTTGCTGCAATTCTGATAGTATGTGGGAGTAAGGGAAATAAATCACAAGACATTGCTAGTTAGAGTAAAGGCTGATGATGCAACATTCACTGAATGAAATCAGACTGCAGTGGTTAGCTGGCAGACAGTAGTCAGTGTTCCTAAATAACATTGTGCCCTGGGTGTAAAGCAGATGTGGTCTCCAAGACTAATTATAAGTATATTAGATTGAACAATAAGATTCTAACAGTTGACCAGAACATAGGTATACCTAGAGAGTCTGGAATTCTGAACCACAAGAAGTTCAATACACATATGAAATAAAAGAAAAATGCTTCAGCTTTCATTCCTACAAAGAAAGTAATTTTAATTTTCTAATTTCTTTTCCATGAAACTTTCTAGCCCCGATCATTTCTTTAGCACTATAGTAGCACTACTAAATTGTTTAGAGTCAAGTGGTGAAAAAGATCCTTTATGCCTCATCTCTAACTTGCATAGATGAGAGACAGAGTATATTAGTCAGCCTGATTGATGTTGTGAAGAAAATGTCGGTCCCAATGAAACTTAAGACTGGCACTTAATTCAAAGTAAATAGTCTGCAAGAAAGAGTTGTGTTCTTTCCTTTTTCTTTTCAATAGTCAGTTATAATTAAAAAGTTGTATCCTCCTATTAAAAGCTCAGTTTTCAAAGTAAAATGTGCATCCACAGAAATGTTTGCAGTAGCCAAGAATCTATTCATTTGCTGTTATTCACAGAAGTCATAGACATGCTTTTATTTAATATTGTGAGGATAGAGTTGGCTGAGAGAATATTTTTCACCTTAGATAACTTAAACTTTTGTGAAAAAAAGAAAAGAAAAGCCAAACTAGAATGGCATTTCACGTGTGTTGAAAAAAAATCAAAATCTTTGGCAGAAAAGTCCACAACTATTTTTTTTTTTTTTCTGTCAAATAAATTTAGTTAAATATGTACACCTTGTTTGGTCAGAATATACTTTCTGCAAAATACATCATTACTCCTTATTCCAGATTTTTCATGGGAACTGTTGAGATGAAGCAGTACTCAGTAAGAGCTAGCTTTACAGGGAGTAGAGCACTTGTAGTCTTTTGAAATGAATACAAATGGCAGCAGGAGGTGTTGACCACCTTTGAACAGCAGAATTCTGAATACAGGAAAAGTCACCCACCTGCTGAGATATCAGTTCTTCATCCTTTTTTACTTAGATATTTTGTTCCCAAAACATGACTTCTAGATCACCATTAACAATTTTAACAAGGCTATAGAGGCAATGTGGTGTAAATACAAAAATGTGTTTTACTCAAACAATATTTGACGTACATTTCACTTCCTACAGTCTTGCTATAGTCAAAAATATTGTGAGGTTAGAAAAATACAAGATTAAAAGGTGCAGTTTTATAGAAGCAATTTATATGTTTGTAATACTTAGTACATGGTAGTGCCACTGACATCAATACAAGCTTAGTTCATTTGAATCTTGTAGAACCTGGCTCCTGAGACAAATCATTTAGATTAGACTTCTAGCAAATTGTACTTCTGTGAGATTCCTGAAGTGTTCATAACTTTTTTGTTCTATTCCTCTGCTAAATTCCCCTGGGAAGAGTTTGTAAGTATCCAACAAAACAAACAAACCCAAACTATCCAACAAAGCTTTAAAACCTACTTTACATATCTGCCTCTACATACTGACACTCATGTAGCTGACCTGGTTATAAAGTCTTTTAACCATTATGCTAGTGAAAGTAACTAGGACACATATTTTTTAGACAGGCTTACCTTGTCCTGAATACATTTGTGTTTCAGCAAAATGATGAAAGAACGTGTTGGTCACCCAAACTCAAAAGCAAGCATCCTCGTAGTGGAGTTCAAAGAACTTGTGGACCACAGTTGCCAGGAATGATTTATACTTGATACATTTTCAAATGTTCAAGTTCTGCAAAGAAAAACAGTAAGGTTGTATACTAGCTGTAAAAAAGTACGAGTTACACAAAATCAGCTGATCATCTAATTTTGACCTACTAATAATGTTAATGAGTAACTTCAAAGGAATGGCATATCTTGTATCAAATGGTACCTCTTGGTATAAAATTTGCAACAAAAGGCCATATTTCATGGACTATGACCTGGTAGATTATTCAAAATTATGGTAAGTAACAAGGGCAAAGACATTTACATGTCTTGTAGTACTTTGTTTCTAAGAGATGATGTAATACAATTTAATCAATAATTTCAAGATGTGTCATTTCCATTGCCAAAGGAATAATTTTAAACAGGATAGAGTTTTAACCCTTAGAATTACAATAATATTCCACTCTCAGACCTGATGCAGCCTGAGTGTCTAGAAAACTTAGTTTTTAGGAGCTGAAATACTGTCTATGTTGTACGTTGATTATTTATTTATTTTCGCTTCCCCTATAATAAAAAAGAAACATGTAACATTGAAATAAGTGATTTATACAAGCACATAAAAAAAAAAAAATCTGAGCAAGTTGCTGAAGTTTAATTTAGTGATGGAGGGTTAGATCAAGGAATACATTTTCAAGCCATTTTTCTTTTTCTCAAGATTTACACATCCTTTTCTTTCTGGAAGCAGCCATGGTCAGTGCAAAGCTGTGTTTTAGCATGTTACGTAGAGCTGGAGAGAATTCACATAACTAATAATA
This sequence comes from Oxyura jamaicensis, assembly GCF_011077185.1. NCBI lineage: Eukaryota > Metazoa > Chordata > Aves > Anseriformes > Anatidae > Oxyura > Oxyura jamaicensis. The sequence goes on from NC_048912.1 coordinate 11,484,069, forward strand.
CAGTAACCAGGATAACTGTGTCTAGTCAAGTTGTGTTATGGACCCAGAGGTTCCATAATATTCAGTGGATACAGGTTCTCTCATAAGAATTATTTTCAACCACAAGTACTAGACTGATGGCATTATTAAACAGAACTTAATGAAATCAAACACATCAAACATAAACCTAGGATGCTACGCTCAACAGTAGTAGCAAGAGTATCCAAGAGCTTTGAACAGAGTCATCCCTTACAGGAACTTGTAAGAACTTGAAATCACAAAAGTACTACTTTCAGTGACTATTGTAACTGAAAAACAAAAAGTCAGGCTGTTGAATGTCACCTGTTTCCAAGGGTGCATGAGATGACTAAAGGCATTGTTTAGATTAACTTAATATCACTCTTATTCCTGTATTAAGTGTAGTTCGACAACTGTTTTACATGCACGATGATTTGAAGCAGCATGCCATCTCCTACCTCCCCCTTATACCCGCTGCCAGAATTCAGGGCTTGGTTTATCTCCTCATTGCAACTCTCAACAGGCAGTGTTACACATAGACTGATACCAAAGACTTGCAGCTAGCTGTCTAGAAAGAGTAGTAAAATCTGTGCTGCATAGATTCTTTTTGTCTGTTATTTATACCTTCCATAATTGCACTGGATTACATTATGACTATACAAACATGTGAATAACTGTACTAAAGACAAGCCAGAGGCACAGAATTGCAGAATAATTTAGACTGAAAGGGATGTATGGAGGTCAGTCACTGTCCAATCTCCTGCTCAAGACTGAGCTGACATACATCAGGCTAACCAGGACCTTGTTCAGCTGAATTTTGAATACCTCCAGGGACAGACATTCCACAACCTTTCAGAATACAATATTCCAGCATTTGGCTCTAGTTATTGTGATTTTTTTCCCTTAATGTACATTCAGAATTACCCTTGTGGCAACTTGTGCCTGTTGCTTCTTGTCCTATTTCTGTGCACATCTGACAATAGTCTGGCTGCATTTTCTTTATACCCTCCCACTAGGCTAATGTAGACAGCAATAAAATTTCATTCTTGATATTTTACTTTTTTTTTGGATTATTTTTTTATTTAGATCTATTCCATATATTTTTGCGATGAACACATGCATAACACTCACTTAACTGTTTAAGAGTCTTATTATAGCTTTGGATAAAGGCCTAAGGAGAGCTGAAAACTCAAGCACAGTCTGAAAATAACCCTCAAAACTCTGTAGAATGTTTTCTAAAAACTAAAACCAATGGAGACAAAAATAGGAGCTTCAAGGAAGGTCAGTAAACACAGACATAAGCCTCTGAAGACTATTTAGAGATTATTCCACAATTAATATAACATGTGTGTGCAAGAGCATTTACTCCAGCAAAGAGTAAGAATGCTATAAGATATGAGAGTTCAGGAAAATATGATCATGCTTTGAAGTTTTTGATGATTTGTTGCCAAAAATATCATGCAGTACGGTAGTTTCTGAGTATACCGGGTATTTTTTCTAAAACTTCAGTATTTGATATATTGCTTCCTCTTTGCCACTATGTTAAAATAGAAATAATTATATTTTCAGAATGTTAGAAGTGACGTACTCTGTCATCTGCACTAGCAAGGTTAGATGTTATATCAATAGAATCAAAATAAGATGCAATTTTCAAGTGGCTTAAATACCTAGTCAAATTTACTTAGATGAGTCCTGGATTTTTGGATAAACTTATAAAAATGACTTGAGGAATTAATGGAAGGAAATCATTCAAATAAAACACAGTTATCACACTACAGAAGTCTGTAAAACATTTCCTGATTTCTTTTGCTCTGCAAGCCCTGCATATTTCTTTTATATGATTCAGGCTGGAGAAGAGCATGCTAAGACCTTTGGTAAACAGAATGCTCATCCCATCAAAAAAGTTATTAAGAACACCAAATCTGCAATTATATAGAAGTAGTAACATGCTAATGTTACTACTTTTCTGGGCCAAGGCTAGAACTTTGAAGAAAAGTGCAATTAATTAAGTTGGCTAGAGTAATTTGCAAGAAATATGAAAAATAGAAACAGCTATTATTTCCCAGTACTTGATAGCTTTTATTAATTTAACATAACTTTTCTGCCAACGTGTAGGCTGGTACAAATTAATGCAGCCTCATAACTATGCTAAAACAAACTCATTGGTAGAAACCCACAGAAGGTCTAGAAGAGGGAGATACTCCAACCAAATGTCTCTTTCAGTTGACTCTCCACTTATGCTGTTCTTATGCAGAGAATTAAGAAAGATAATTGGGTGGGCTGTAACACCAGATCTCAGGGGATTCAGAGAAGCATATACTGTGTTTTATCTCTCATGCTTATTATTGTCCAAGCAAGATAAATGAAGAATGCAAAAGTTCCTCTTTTCACCTTTTCTCTCCAAGCACAGAGCAACTTAGCTCTGATGTATCCTTGAAATGCCACTTCACGGATTCTTGCCACAATACATTTTGCGAGTTCAGTCCATAGCATAAATAAGCTATTAAATAGATCATCCCCAGGACATACTATGAAACCTTCCAAGTAGCCATTAGGGTATGTTGTGTCAATCTGCCCTGTGGAGACATTTATAAAAGGCTCTTTTGCAGAGTACAATGTAATGACTCCTTCAGGGAATGTAAAAATGAATAAGATTAGTCACAGTATGGAGTCTTAATAGTATGAAAAGGTGATATATATTAATACATTATGATGAATTACCATAGAGAAAAAGTAGAGAATATCTAAACATGGTTTGGTTTATGTGACATTTTGGTAAAAGAATTCTAAAAGTATTTTAATAAAACCACCTATTTACTTACAGTGGACTGAATCTCATTTTTTTTTTTCTTTTTTTTTAAGCTCTCATTTTGATGATTTTTTACCCTGAATAATATCAATCAGAGATTAATTATGACATCTGAGGGAAAAATGTCATCCATTATATCAGCCACTATCAGACTGGTTTGTTTAAAGCAATCAAGTCAGTAATTACAAGGAGAATAAACAACAACAAAAATCATAATTGTTTGCTGGAAAAACTTGTGGTAGTGGTCTATTTGAAAAGTGAGGTATTAAATATAGGTAAAAAAAAAAAAAAAAAGAAAAAAAAGTTGCAGACATTGGCCTAATAATTTTGAATTAGGGTTTTTATACGTCATCTACAGAGACAACTGTTTACTTTAGTTTAAGACTTACTGTCACTGGATAGAACTTCTTCCCAAGGTGATTTACGTTTGAAATTTCAGACACAGTGAAAATTAACCTTTATAAACCTTTAATAAATATTAACTTTAATACACCTTTTATGGTTTATGTAAGCCATGTGCAGAAACATACATTTTCAGGTGTTAAATTATTCATATATATTTTTAGATATTGGATTTAGGGGAATGTTTTCAAAGCTACAAGCAAGGTTTGTTCAAAAATCCATCCAAAAATTATCTCTGTGTACTTTTTAGGGGATGGTGCAAAAAGCACCATGCCAACATCTTTGCATGAAAGCATTTCAGTTTAGAATATTGCACAGAATTTCTCATATGCCAGGAAGATTATGCTTCTGTATAATTTATCACAGAGAATCTATTCTGGAATATACAATGAAGGAAAAAAAAAATACTGCTTTTCTATACAGTAAGCATATGAAGCATATTAAAGCATATTGCTGCATGCTACCTAAAAATACTACAGACATAAGACAGATGGCAAAGGTGAGGCATCTTTCCTTTCCTCTGCAGAGCCACCCTACAACATTAAAATTCACAGTACACATTTTCAGGAAACTGAGAAATCCTACACATATTGCTAAAATAAGAGTGTCTAAAAGAAGAAATGGAGAATCTCTTCAGGCAGGCTATGCTTGATTAGGTTTTATTTGAGGGTATTCCTTACCTGAGCCCCAAACTGGAAAGTACCTCTGTTAGAATAGGTCTTAAACAGGAAATTTCCTAAGGAAATTCGCTGCTTGACAGTCAGCGAACTAGCTTCTCTGTACCTACTTTCCCCATATAAAAGTGAAGAGAAGTGACAGGGAAATGGGACTTGAAATTACCATAAAACATCAACGCTGTCCCTTCTTACACGGATGACAGGAAGTACACACAGCATTTCCAAGAGACATTTGTACAGTATGTTTTTTTTAAAAAAAAACACACCTCATGACAGAGAATTCATAATTCCCCTATTGAGCCCATTGCTTATCTGTCCTCACTATTAAAAAGTTTTTTCCTAATGTCTGTTCCCCACTATAAGTTAAGCTCACTATTACTTGCTATTTCCACTATGCCTGTGGAAAGCAGTTAATTTCTCTCCATTTTTATTTTTTTCGGCATGCAAAGGGTAAAAATTTCACTTTCTAGACTAAATACTCCTAAACCTTTCAGTCTGTCCTGTACATTTCCAGTGATACTTTTTCCTCTCTAGCCTGTATACCTTTTGAAGTGATGTGGCCAAGTTAGACGTATTACCCCAGCTGAGGCCTCATTAAAGTAATCCCTCTTGAAATGCTGTATCGATATACTAAGAACACTTGGGCTTTTCCTTGAAATGCACACAGGAGCATATACACACACACTTATCTTTCTCCTTTCTGAGAACAGAGGATGCAGCAGACAGGGGCAAAAACTGCTTTTCTCTGCAGAGTAATAGGGGCCATGTATATTAGAAACATAAAGGTAGACTGTGTCCTGTGGAAACTACCAGCTTCTGCTGCTCCAGATCTACTTGCACTCTACAGACTGTGTTTGACCCTCCCAGCTCTCTTCCTTAGACACAGCAGCTGCCCCAGCACTTCAGACCTAACCCTACAGCTGCTCCTAAAGGCTGCAAGTATCCCGAGCACACCCCCTCCCTTGTCTTTGCTGCTGCAAAGCTTTTATTCTGGCAGACATGGGCCAACACTGGGTGTCATAACACTATCCTCCTATAGAAACCCAGCAGCAGAAGCGTAGGCTACTCCTCTGTATGTCTGATGCAAAGAGTAGTATGACTTAGAAGGGTCTGGGTCTCTTTGTCCTCCCGTTCTTTCAGGAGAACCTGGTTCATCCTTCCTGTTCTAGTTTCCTTGCTTTGCTTGAGTGTGCAATTTTCCACACAATTAATAAACTGTGAAAAGTGAACTAATCTGCTGCTGTTCATTGGTAGAATGCTTCCTGTCTCTATATTATTATTATTATTATTATTTTAAAAGCATAAAGCAGCCTTTGTATATATGCACCTGTAATTGGCTTAATGCTAATGGTTACTAATGACTGAGTTACGTGCTGCAAGTTGGCAATTAGGAACAAGGACTGCAGGTAACATGGTCTTCCTCTACCTAAAAATTAATTTATACTAAAATTAAGCTTTTATCTGGAGCAAAATTATGTGAATTTAGGAACCAGTTTAACCACTGAGCCATACAGAAACACAAAAAGCAAACAATGCCCCATCATTTCACTCTCGGTAACAAAAACAGTCTGATAGCCTTTACATTTCCTATAGCTACAATTAAGTTGATGGGAGTCAGGGTGAAAGATATCTATCCCTGTATTGCTACAAATTAAACAAAAATCACTTACAGAAAATTGTGAACAGAGCCCTGGAGAGCCAAAGAGCAGCTTAGCACATTTCAGAAAGTAATTTTCTGCAAGAATATTGCATGGGATAATAAAATCACAGATAAGAACCCCATTTTAGTGCATATCTTTTGCCTCTGCTGTGTTGTTACCAAAGATTATGGTAGTGTTTTGGGAAGATAGGAGACAAAAAGGAAACCCCAAAGAAGATATGTGTCCTCATTACTCAGACATTGTGATGAGAGGTGACATAAAAATGCCTCTACACAATGAATGAGATACTCAGTGGAACCCTTCTGCCAGGTGTTGTCAGGTTCAATTACCTGGAGGATCCAGCTGGAAAAATTAGACAACTCTGGCGTAAGCCCCCACCCAAAAGGCTGAGAGAACAAAATTACCTCCCCTAGGTGTCCTTGACAAATAATACTTCAGAAAGTTCTGGCTTTACTAATTTAAAACGAGCATACTACCCAGAGAACAAAAGAAATTTCAGAAAACTACAGATAAATATTAACAATTTCTCTAGGTAAGACCCTAGTGCCCTAGAATATCCTGCCAGCAATTTTTACCTTTTTTTGCCTCTCACACACTGGAGTAGTTCATGAGGTAATGCTTATAATGGCAGTTTCTTTCCTGTCCCACCTTCTCATGCTGTTTATCCTCCAGTACTGCCTGGACTCATCAGAAGCCTAGGTCAGAGATAACATGTCCCACTTTGGAAGTTACCTGTGCTGCTGGAACTCAGTGTTGCCTGAGTAAGGCTAGTGCTCCTGTGGGCCTAGGGCAACTCTGTAAGTCTGGCCTGAAAGACAGGCAAGCCCATGATTCTCCCCTGAGGCTTGGGATGTCTGTGACAAAGGAGGAGGCTTCAATCTGTTTCTGCTTTCAGCTATAGCGTTAGTGCTTGATTCAACTTATAGTAAATATTATAAAATATGCATATTATAAATATATATATATATATTATAAAATACACATATTACTACGTACTACATACTAACATGGGTGATGCAGAAGTAACATGAGCCTAAGCTGTACTGGAGCATTGTTTGCCTTTGTGCAGAACATTTCTTCCTCATCCTTAAATTCTTTTTTCTATTGAAGGAATCAAACCAGCATTTTTACATACTATTTTTACATAGTAGGACTGGAGAATAAGTCCTCTGAATATGGAGAATGCTGACCATCTCAGGACAATATTATTTTGCTCTTTAAGAGGTACTCTTTTACTGTGCATTTCCATAGCGACACTGGGCAAATTGGCAGCAGCAAAGGAAGGCTCAGCAGCAGAATGCTTCTCACCTGAGAAGCCCATAGTGAGATAGGTTTCTAGTTTCCTTCTCTGAAACACCCAATTCAGAGACTTTATACAAGTGACATAAAGCACCTACACTGACGAGCAGGACGGGCATGCTGTGGCCAATTCATGCACAATAATGATTTGCCAGTTTAAGAGGTGAATAGGGATAATAAAACTTGGCCCTGAACAAAAACTGAGGATTTCATTGGAGGGAATGAAAATCATTCAACTTCAATAAGCAGTAAGATAATATAATCAATAAAGGGTCATATAAAGATTGAATACATATGGCTTTTCAGGAAAATCTAAAAATAATATCCCGTACATTAGTAGGCATCTGCTTTAATTTTTTTTTTTTAATTAAATGCATGCTGGATTCAACTGACTTGATCTCCTATTTGCTTTGAGAGCTGATAACAAAAACAGTACTTTTTGCATGTCTTAAGGCTTTTATTATGAGAGTAACTTAGGTTACATTATAACACATCTATTGTGTGATTCTATGCAACTGATTGTCGCTTAATAAGGTAAGTCAGGAAATTCAAGATATAGGTAAGGTCTTTTGTGATTTGGCAATGTCTGTCAAGCTATTGGATATCTGAACTGAAATACAAATGACAAGGAAAAGATGAGTGCAGGACAAAGATAGACAAAGATATGGTTTCCATATTGCTGATTTAGTAAATATCCTGCAGATTGCTCAGGCAATGTCATTACTGTCCCCAGGAGCCATAGACTAATTATGCCAAAACACAGAAGAAGCCTCTGTGCTCCTGCTGCTGTCCACAGCCAACAGAGAGACAGCATCAGGGACATTTCATCTGTGTCTGGAACCAAGGTATAAAGACATGCAGGATGCTAGATCAAGGCATTTTCACCATTGCTGCGAGCATGGGAATGGAAAAAAAAAGACATCTGACCTGCTCTTTCTCCCTCTTTTCTCCCCACACTACTTAGGTATGCCACACAGCATCAAACAGAACTCCTTGAAGAACAGGAAGGAGTATTAGAGACGGGGTGTCTTTGTATGTCTGTGCAGCAGAAGGCCCACAGTCTGCCCAGGGGAAGCAGAAACCTTCCAGACCTGGTATTTTGATCTGTGACTGAGACGGCACTTCTAGCGAAACCAGTCATCTGCAGTCCAACTCTTTGACTGCCTGAAATACTAGCAAGCTATCCTAATAAAGAAAGAGTGGGTAGGACAGATCTATCATTCAAGCTATTTATTTTCATTTATAGCTCAGAAGTAGAACAGTACTAAACAATGTGCCAGCCTTAACAGCAGAAATATTTGAACATTTAGATTCCCTCCTTTCTGCTGTCACTACCACCAACTGTCTGTGTCTGAGAGGTCTTGGCAAGGGAACACGAGGTTTTCCTGTTGGGGCAGCGTGCTCTTAATGTATAGGTCTCACTCGACTTTATCACCTGGATCAGGGCAGAACAGATGCAAAAACTAAAGGAATAAACTGGCAATTGGTCTGGGTAACTACATAAACCCCCTTAAATTATGCCATAAGCCTCTGAGATGGAAAATATATCATAAACCTAGAACTTCAGGATTACAAATTGGAAATGTGTAAATTAAGCCTATAGCTTGTCACTGAATGAACTCAGCTTGTTGATTTAACGATTTATATGTAGTCAAAACCATGAATGGCACACCTGATAGTCTAACACTGACCAGGAAACTTGAAGTAATACACATAATGCATAAAAGACTTGGATGTTTATGTAGGAATCTATTATGGGAGGACAGACTGATAAAAAAATGTTTTATAACTGGTCCAAAGAGTATCTGTAGAATACCTATTTAAAGAAAACTGTACCACTAGCATCAAATAGATATCTTAGAAGAAAAATGTGCTCTTACTGGGGAAGGAGTGTTCTAAACAAAAGACTATTCAAGAAAACTACACTACAGGGCCTTCTAAGAAGAGTGAATTGGTATTTTGTTCTCTTATGGACTTTCAAAAGCAGACCTGACAGCTACTGATTAACTGGACTAATAGTACATACCTATGCTGCCTATCAAAATGCTCAATGTTAACTGACAATTGATAGGTATCAAAATGAGGGACATATGCAACGAACAATTCTCTAGTACTCTGTGAGCTTAACTCCATATGTTTCCTAAAATTCCTTATGTTATATTGGTCTCACACCATTATTAAAGATAACACAATAGCTGTCTCATGGTTGAGAATCATTTTTTCTAACATGCATTAATTCTTTATTTTCATTTATTAGAAAGGATATATTATTTGTCTGGCATATATAGCTAAATAAAGAAGTCAACTCCAGCACATATACTATTCTTAATGGAAAACACGTTTATTATGCGCAAAAATACTTTCAGAATATACTTCAATGATACCCTAAATAGCACTTACTTTCAATCTGAGAAACACAGTTATTCTTGGTATAAATTCAAATTAGTGACTAGCATTGCCAATATAATAAATGAATAGCTGGGGAATATTTAGATCTATCAGTGGAGTGCATGCTGTACTGAAACAGCATTATGTCCTTGCAGGTATAGAATTTTAAATCAAAGTAACATTATTATCAGTGTCTAGCTTCATGCACTTTGCTTCACAGACACTATTATGCATTGAGCAGCAATTAGTGAGTCACCAGGGATACCTTCCTAGATTCTTCAGGTCAGAAAAGCTAATTAACCTTCCTCCTGTATTCTGAAAAGCCTAACAATAATCAGTGCCAAATCTTATCCTTCTTTTTTCCTTTTCCTTTTCCTTTTTTCCTTTTTTTTTTTTTTTTTAATCTATTTTAAAATATTGGTGGCAAATTAGGAAAAAATGCACAGAAGCTCTCTTGATGAAAACGGAAAATCCACTAAAGAGGTCAAAGAGCTGAAACTGTGACCCAGGCTTGTTTGTTTATACCAGTGATTCTTTGTTTAATGGATTTTTTTACTAAGCTCCATGAAGGCAATTTAATTAACTATCCATTTACACCACAGGTAACAGCAGACACACAGTGGTGACTGACATGTGAAAACAACTGTATTTGCTTTGACATAGTGTGCAAATGCAATGACATTTATGGTAGCTGTCCTTGGAAAGAAGTAGCATCTAACGATCCAGGCTGGTGATATAAAGTGACAAAGGCATTGCATTATGTCAATATGTATGATGTTACGACAGGTCAAGGTGGGCTGACACCACTGGAGATGAACTAGCTCCATACAACACTGTCGTGCTTTATCTGCCAGTTTAAAGGAGATAGTACTGTTTTTGGGAGGCATTTATCAATGGGTCAACAGCCAATATCTCCAGGCAGGTGGCCAGACTGTCACTTCTAAAACGATGCAAAATGCTGATTAGGTGTAATGGAGTCAAGTGGAACTTACATCATTTTTGAGTAGCTTCATTCTATATTTAACACTTTGTACAAAGAAATACAGTGCAAAATATATGCTTGCACAGAACATCAAAACTACACCAGAGAAGCAAAATGACAGCCTGAGCCTTCTAGCATCTGATGAACATATGGCTTTCTTCATGGCCTCTTCCCTTGTAGTTCCTCCTGAAAACAATGAGGACACCTATTTTCTCTTCTGCAGCTGCTGTCCTGGCCATGTTGCAGACCTTTCATTTACGCTATGACTAGAATATATAATGATTTTCCAGATGCAAGAAGAACCTCCTCCTGTCCCCACCTTTTTAAAAGCGAGGCTATATTACCACAATGATATAATAGTATCTACATCCTGTAGAACTATGTAAGAGTAACTGGGTAGCCATTAAAAGCTGATTGAGCTGGCAGCTGACAACAAGTGTAAGCACTCTGTATATAAAAACTAAAGCTATGAAAATCGCTAACATTTATCTGACTTCATTTTTGATGAGTTCCTAAATTTTCTGATCTCTCTACACGCAATGACACTTCAAGCAAACCCTGGTTAGAACTTAGTTTGGATATTCTTATTTTTATGGGACTTGTGACTTTCTAACAGGGCAGGAACAACGGGCTACCATATCTGGATGGATCCACGAGTGCAGGAAAGGAGTGCAGTTTCACCCTTGTTTCCTATGCAGTGCAAAGCCCCTATAGAAAACTTCCAATGAACAACTGGCTTAAAATCACCTGTAGGCTTGAGGAACGTACATGTACTTTGCTGGCAAACTAAATACATAGATAGTAGTGAACACCCTACAGAGGTGGGGAGAGGAAGGAAGTAATCATTCACTATGTGAAAATAGATCCACAATCAAGATTTTGAGAAAAAAGGTAGGAAGAGGTAGTGTGCGTGTGAGGAAGAGGTTAGAACAGTTTTTCTGCAGCTCTTAAATATAGGAAAAAAAATTCAGATCCCAGTGAAATGTGCCAGGTGATTTAAGTAAAAGGATCGATTTAATGTTTTCATTGTTTTACTACACATTGAATAGTGTGAGTCACAGGACTTGAGTTATATTAGAACAGGCTGGCATATCTGTAAAACTAATGTTTCAAACTCCTGTGTGATAAATTAAAATAATTCCACTCGTCATACTGCAAACAACTTGCTATTCAGAAGCCTTTGAAAAAGTACTTTCAAGATAAAATATGTGCTTGTTGTTTCTCTGCCTTTTTTTTTTTTTTAAAAAAAAAAAAAAAGTGCTGTATCTTCTTCACAGCTTCAGTGGTAGAAAAACATTTCATCTAAAACGTGTTTTTCTCTGACATTTAGACGTCTTGCAAAGTGGTTTATTATAGATCTTGTGGACGTTTGGATATTTAATTAAATGTCAGAAACATATTCTCTGTCCTCATATGAATGAAGAGTTTATTTATTCATAGTCTATTTTGTTATTCTTTTTCTGTTTCTCACACAAAATTATCAGTTGGAAAGTAAGTCATCAGAGACACTTAAAATTTTTAGGGGTCAGAAATCTAATTAACCTCTGCAACTGTGCTTAAAATGGTGAATAATATTAGACAAGTTCTTGCAGGAATCTATAGAACCATTCAGACTTAGCAGTATATTTACAACTGATTCTTCAACTGACCTTTAATGTTATTTTCAAAACACCCATGGAAGGCATTATATGAGAAGCTGAGAACACAGAAATCAGGCTAGCATTAATTTTAGCTCTTGGCAAACACACTTAGGACTTTACACTGCAGGCATTACTCTGAATTGTGCTTATTTGCAGGAATAATTCAGTTAAAAGTGAGGACCACTGCTGTAAGCCCTGCTAAGAGCAAAGAGTGTAATACAGCTGAGAGCTGTCAGATATTTTCTGTTTTATGTATTTAATGAATGAATGAAGAACGAAGAAGCAATAAACTACAAAAGGCTGAAAGCTAATAATCTGGAAAGATTTAATTTTATTTAGGTTAGGTAGATAGGAAGTAAATTTTATGTTTTATCTTTAACTGTGAAAATTTTGACCAGTTAGGCCAGATGAATCCTAAATTCTCTTGCATTGTAGAATGTACAGTGGAAAAACATGCCTTTTCTTCTCTGTTTTCATCATAATTGATCACTCTGTAATGATGATGCGGAAGAATGTCTATATTTTGTACTTATCAGCATAAGCAGTGGCCTGTGGTTACTGTTGCCCAGCACCATCCTGTAGATAAGGGCACATATCTCAGACCTGATAAGCTGACAAACTTTAAATATTGAACAAAGTGGACTCTAAGAGACCATGCGACTGAAAATTTACCAGTAGAAAACAAAAGAATGTTCTGTATAATTTAAAGTTAAAATATACAGACCACAAATTGTGCAAGGTAGATAAATGGTTTTGACTCTGAACAAAGGGATAATACTATTAAGAAGCGTTTCGTTGTTGTTTTTTTTTTTTTTTTTTTTTTTTTTCTTTTCTACGTATCTGACATCAGATCAAGATGACACACTCTCATGCATCAAAATTAATGACACTGAATGTGAATGTAATTCATGGCTTGGGTTCCAAAATGCATTTAAACCCTACTGAACACAGGCAAAATGCTCACGTATTTGCTGAACCATTTTGTGGGTAGTTAAGAACATCTGGTCCCAGTGCAGTACTGCAGTAATGACAGGCCAAGGTTAAACATGACCCTAACTTCAAAGATAATCAATTCTAGACTCTATATGTAAGGGACCTTTGTGTTTCACAGAACTTTTACCTCATTGTACTCTGTGAAATAAGATAAACTCTCAAAAGAGGAAACAGATACATTTCCAGACTAAAGCTACTCTGCTGATTCTGGTCCATGAGTAAGGATTTACATCACTTACATAAAAAAGGGTAACAGTACTAACTGATGTCTCCAACATGATGAAACAGAGGTCGTTGTCTTCCTTAATTGCTTTCAATCACTGGAAGGATGTTTGAAAAATATTGTAAATAGTATATAAAAATTGTGTCAGAGATCCTGACGAGATCATAGTATTTCTATCTATGTTGAAAGCCAGGAGGTTCTTCAGATGATCCGGTTAACATTGCATCATGTTCTGAAACTTGTACAAAAAAAAAATTATTTCCATAATTACCCTTCCTTTTACTGTCAGAAATGAAGCAAAAATTATTCTAATTTATTCAGCTACACCCCAAAAAGCATTCAAAATCTGCTGGGCATGGTTGAATAGTTTTTGTATTATTTTTCACTGGCATATTCAGTAAAGTTTACAGCATAGCTGAAGACTTAATTGCATTGAACATTAGAATCTGGTAGATGTTATAATATATTCTGCATTGTATTTTAAGAGGAAAGAATCCCTCAATATTTATGTGTCAGTTTTTTTGTCTCTGCGGTACAGTAAGACTGACAATTTGTAGTACTTGATGTTTTTACTACAAAAGTACCAAACAAAAAATAACAGAGGTAGACATCCAGTTAGGCATAATTTGATCTTCTGCTGTAGAAAAAGAATTAATAAATCTATGAAAAATAAAATTCTAAGTATCTAATTGATAGGCACTGGACTGTGTATGTGAGGAGATTCAGCTGCAAAAGATAGAAATGTACTGCTTGAATTCTGCTCAGATGGGAATTACCTATCTTGTATGTTCTGATCTTTCTTTATCTTTCCAGGGGTAGTTAAACCTAGGAAGTTTTAGGTGTGTAGGACCTGTGATCTTAGTATAGCTGAGGATCAAAGACTGAATCAAAAAAGCTTTGTGTAAATTTTCCCTCAAGTTTTCCATCATCACAAGCTATATCTGTTACACTCTTGCAGCTACTGACAGTGTGGACATCAGATTGGTACTAGTACACTGCATCTCTCTGTAATTTTCAGACTATGACACTCGTTATTAAACAGCTAGCAAGAGCTATACTATTGGATGTTACCAAGGAATTCTGTTCACTGTTCCCTACTAGTTTCAGATGTGAAAAAAATACATAATAAAGAAAATCCAAGTAAAGAAAAGCCAATTAAATATGTTGGTATGAGTGTCTGGAAAAAAAAATAATATCAAACTTAATGCACACATTTATGTCATTATGTATGTTTTGAAAGCAGTAACTGATCTTTCCACTGTACCACTGCCAGTACAGGTTGCTCTGGCAACAGGATGCACAGGCAAAAAGATTCCACTCAAGACAAAAAGTTGGAGAGGGAAATTTTACCTCTGATAATTATAGCCAAACATTTCAGCATACACTTAACTTTAAACATCTAAGTAGTTATCATTGATTTTAGCTCTTCCTTCTCACAACAATGGTCAATTACCTTAATAAAAATTAACCACAAGTGAAATTTATTCTACTGACTCCAGTCAACGTACTCATCTGCTCAGGTTAAAGGCCCAGTTAGAGACAATTGCTGGTAGAGGTTTTTCTGTTTGTTTGTTTGTTTGTTTTTAATGGATTAAGGTCAGGTTTATTTTATATAATATTTTCATTGCTAAACTGACAAAAAAACTGAGACAATGCTCATGACATTTGGTGCTGAAACACAGATGAGAGACATCATCAGTGCAAAGCAAGAGTGGAATACCTTACAGGACAATTTGGATGACATTGAGAACTGAAGTAATGGAAATAGGATGAAATGTTATAGTAACATGCACAGCCATTCACTTAGGGATGAATAACAAGAATTTCTGGTACAACTGGGGAGCTCATTAGCTTGAAAATGACAGAGGTGGAAGAAGACCTGACTTTATTACATGATCACAGAATGACTATGAACCATCAGTATGGCTGTGGCTATGAAAAAGGCAAATGTTATGTCAGGACATACCAGGAAAAAATCTCTGTTGGGCTATGAAAGTGGAACTTATAAGGAGTACAGTGTTAATCGTAGTAAAGAAGTCTGCAAGAATATTCTTGTGTTCACACTTTTTGTATTTTAATTCTCATCTAAAAATACATTAATTGATATACGTCTTTGTCACAGACACAGATATTTATAAACTAGACTAGAAAAAAAGTACAAAAGCAGTTAAATTTCATGCATGGTTCTCATACGTGGACTAATGGAAGAAACTAAAAGTCATTAAAATTGCCCAGTATCAAGCCTGTTTTCAGGGTTTGTATGGTATGAAAGAGCATCATGGCAGTCCTCTCCTCTGCCCCAGCAGCTGTACCCAAGCCTAGTGAATTGTAAATAAGATGAAGAAAACAGGCAGACACATGGCAAGTTAGATATTTAAATACTTTGACTGTCTTCCAGAAGAAGCAATCATGATGCTAATGCATGGCTGGGACTTCAGTTCTTTATTTTAATCTCTCTGTCAGAGCCTACATGCACCCCCTGCATACACATCGTTCCACACTCCCACTAGGAAATGCATTTTGAGGACAGAATTTTCAAGGCAGATTTCATCACTGCAGGAAAAATGATACTGGAGTTGATCCAATCTGGCTAGGAAAAACTGTATTACCTCATGTTTCCCAGTGACATACTGAAACATAAATACGAAGGGCTGAGTACATGAGCCAAGCAAATAATCACACTTCTGCAAATGAAAACTGTTTCTGAGAACTGCATTTTCCAACCCTGGCCTATTTGACTTTACAGACTGGGAAAAAAAATGCCACAATTAAGATAATGATGGTAAAGCTAAAAAGTTTAATGATACAGATTATGGGTTAGACTGTAAGACCATTAAAAGATTTATCTACATATGACTGCACGTAGTACTTAAAGAAAGAAATGCCAGTAGATGGCACTCAGAAATATGTAGTTGTTTGATCACTGAAATCTACTATTGCTTTTCTTTATGCATTTCTTAGAATCAGTGTTCAAATGTTTAGTTTTTAAGCATATTGGAGATACACTGAAAACAATTAAGCACTCAAAGTATGCTACTCGGTACCTATCATAGCATTACACTTGGTATGAGAAAAATGTAAGAATACAGACACAAACAAATTATACAACCTGTTGCTTTCACTTTTGCCTTTTCTCTCTCTCTCTTTTTTTTTTTTAATTTTTTTTCTGTTCTCAAATTTCTCATATTTTTCAAAAATTTACTGGTGAAATTCTGATCTAGTAGCCCAGCAAATTAATATGATTTGCCATTTCATGAGGCTTGGATGTTACCTTGCTTAATGTGTTAGTTTTCTATCAAGTATAAAATAAACCAAATTAACAAAGTATTTGGATGTCCTTCAGTGTCATGGCGTTCTGCAATAAAGTATTTTTATCCTCTTTTTGCATGCTATTTTTCTTCTTTATTGCTTTTTGCTACTTTTTTTTTTCTTCTTTCTGCTACTTTAGCAAAATGTTAACTTAGCAAATATTGACTTTGATCACCAAATTGCAGCCCATGCTCATTCCTATGTATTGTGTAGCAAGTTTCAAGAATGGAGACTGCTTAAAATAATGTAGAGTCACTGATCACATATAGGGGTTGGCAATTCTGTTGTTTCTAATCATGGAGATTAGAGCTGCAAAGGAAGACAGATAACTTGTGTGTATTCCATAGAAATCTTTACATGGCACTGTATACTGTATTTAGCATGGCACTTGATACTGTATTTAGTGAAGAGACAATTTCTTTATTTTTTTATTTTTTTTTTCAGGAGGTGGAGCCAACTGTGCTATATGCTCATGGATGCCACTGTACAAGAAGATGAGCACGAGATGAAGTCCATTCTAGGAAAAACAGCCCATGTAGAATAGAATACCAAATGAAATACAGACTTTAAAACCAAACAAAACCAACAAAACAAAAAGCAAACAACAATAAAAACAAATAAAAACCAAACCATGCACAGGATTTAAAGAGAAACACTGAAGAAAAGCCAAAACAAAAAGAGTTCATAGGAGAATGCCTACATGCTAAGAAGGATGTAAAACTTACATATTGCTCTTCTACAGGCTGCTTGGAATGCTAGCTAAGTACTTTTTCTCAGTGACACCTATACAAATATTTTACCGTTTAAAAAATGCAGCATGAAACTCATTTTGTTTTCTTTCCACACATAGGAATGGCACACAATAGCCAAAGGAAAGCCACAATATGCTCTGAATTTTGTTGAAGAGGATCTAGATGTTTGAAAGCTGGATTCAGCATTGTGTGTAATATGACACTCAGCTTCCTGGGGCTTAACCTTGTCCCAGAACTGCCAAGGTTATAGCTACACTGAGATCGTAGCACAGATTACTGATAAAATACATTAGATCAGGCTTTAATCTAGGACAGCAGGAAAACAGCCATTCAAATATTTGTGAAGCAAATAATTACATACTTCAGGATTTAATTGTGTTCTGTGCTGAAACACCATCACTAATATCTGTGAATAATGAGAACGGACTTTTCTTATTTCCATATTAAAACATGCACCAACCTCAGGCAGGGACAGATGTGTATCGCCAAAGGTAAGAGGCTGTGACTCAGACTGCTGAACAAAAGCCATTGTCATGATAACCAGTGACTAAAGCAACCCATCCAGCAAATGATAGTTCCATATCAAATACAGTCATATACACAAAACACAGCTGAGATGTGTTAAGTGGTGGAAGCTAAATTCTTAACAAAATTATTCATGTCACATGTTAAGCAGGAATTCAAACTTGGAGGTCTCGGTAATGGTTTTCCCTTTTATATTAATTTAATCTGTGAGATAGTTTTTCTCATTTCAGTGATCAATCCACATATTATATTCTCCTGCCAGCATGGAAGAAAATTCAGAGGACAGGTGGGCAGAAGTGCAAGACATTTCTGCCTATGCTGCTGCACTAGCTAAGCATTGAGAAGCAGCAGGTATGGGAATTACAACAGTAATGCAGGCCATCTTCCTGAGGGGACAACTCCATTCCACCTAATCATATTTGCCTGACTGCTTCCCAAAGAGTTCTATTCTGCAAAGGGCTGTGTGTTTTGATTTCATTTGTCCTTAAACAGGTAATATACCTTAGCTGTAAGAACTTGTGCTGTCAGATAAACTACATTAAAAAAAAATAAATCTGACAATTGTATTTCTTTTAGTCTAACGCACAAATTTCAAAGTGATTCGGCCATTGTTTGAATCCTTCAGTTTAAAGTCAAGTAAAACGTGTAACTATTTCTACCTTAATTAACAATAAGTAAAGGCACTAAAATAACTATTTCACAGTTGAATAAAACAATTGGTATGACAGCATTCTGGTAATTTAATTATAGAAAATTCATTGCATGCAATTCATATACATAAGGTATAAAATGGAGTACAGAACCATTGCACTCAATAAACAACAAACTTTTAATTGTCCAGTTAGTACTGATGGAACTATAAAAAAAAAGTGTAAACAATGTTTGATCCAAACACAGTAGCTCCAGTGCAAAGTAATTTATTTGAGAACTGTAGCAATGGTAGTGAAAATTGATGAAATATATTTCATTATTTGCAATTTCATGTGTGACGTGTAAGAAAATAGCAGCTAGCAATGAAGTTGAAAGGAATAACAGCAATTTTCCATGCAAATATTTCTTTCAAGATCTTAAATCAACTGCAATTTAATGTATTGAGAAAAAGGTCTAATGGTAAACCATGAAGCAGTGTCTACACACAGAGTAAGGAGTAACTGGTGATAGATACAGACCTTTTCAGATTTCCAGAACAATGTTTATACACAGCTTTAAAATGATATACAAAGATTTAAATATTTAAATCCCGTGATCTTCTTGTGCAAGTTAGTGTAGAGATAGAACAAATACTCCAGTAAGTTTTCCTTGAGGTAGAATAGAAGTGGCAATGGACGGACAGAAAAAATGGTCAAGGAGAGATAGTACATTTCTTTTCTATTTTGTTTTGCTCTGTTTTGCAGAAGATCAAGCACCCCAGCTGTTTTCTGTTTAGCACTTAACATGACTTTCAAGATGACTTGTATTATACTCTAGTAGCATGTAGTGCCTGGTCTTTATCTGGGACCTTCCTTCATAAGTAGTGTATGGACACTGTGCAAAAAAAGACTGTCTTCATGTCAACATAAATTAACTTTTGAGGAAAGCCGTTTTCCTGTAATTTTTTTTGAGTTTCAGCATTGCTTACTCTCTGAAGAAAGATCATCTCAGGGTATCTAGAATGGGAATGTTACATCAGTGTATCAGTTTTGGGAGAATGTTCGCACAGACAGGCTATGCTGAGTGGAAAAAATAAGAAAGACGTACTTACAAGAATGAGTGAGAGAGATGTCTTTACATTTTAGAGATGACAGTTGTTTGTCTCTGTATACAAATATTGGAATAAATGTGAATGAATGTCTTCTGTACTCTATCCTAGTCATTTTAACTCTGAGAAATTGACTGGAAAATCAACTTGTGTAGTAAATTGGGTTAGCAGATAATAACCACATATTTGAAATGTGTTTCATCGTTCTGAACATGTCTAGATTGCAGCAACTCCATTTTCACTATAATTATAAATCTGCATTGTTCCATGTTACATATTGTAGTCTGGCTTCTACAGTGAGAATTGAATTGCCTCGTGAACTCTGTCCAAGGGAGTTAGTGTGCAAGTCTGTTCTTTCCTCTCTTCCAGTTTGTTGCCAGTAGTGCTTACACTGCTCTGCTTTCCGTGCAGTTTATGAGGAAGTGGCATAACTACTCAGCATACTCAGCAAGACAGGTCACCACCTATTCCCATTAACTGGAACTACATATTCAAAATCAAGAACATAAAATTTGGCACCTATAATGATAACCACATGTTTAGATCATCATATAAATTGAATCTGATGGCCTGGCTTAACACTGATGGGAGCTGGGAGAACTTGGCACTTCTAAAAACCAAGTCGAGCTTGCTCCATACAGATTAAGCACCTGAACAAAGTACTAACAAAGTAGTCCCAACCTAATAGAAACTGAGATCTATTAGTAAGAGTTAGTAACATCTGTTGCTAAGAGCTAAATAAATAGATAGGTTTTTGCCTCTCACACTGATAGAAAGACTCAATAGATCAAACCCTTCTGCTGGCATCAACAGAAACTGAAACTAATCACTGACGTGTGAGCAGTGTCAGACATTTACTGACATTCTCCTAAAAACTGTTTCAGTAGAATCAATCAATAACAAGTATATATAAAAACATCTATATCATTTTATTTTAAAAACAAGGTATTAATAACACTAAAGAGCACATGACTTCCTTAAATTTGATAAACGGCCATTTTATTTTTTTTAAACAAAATTTTATCCCAGACACATATATGTTACTGCCAAGTCATAGACCAAATTTTAACAGGCAAGTTTTAAGCTCCTGAAAGCTGGTGTTTATAATAGAAATGCAGACTAACTGCCATGAATAGAGCTCTGTAATATAAAAGAACTATTACTGAAGGACACTTATTTTTCATGACTAGCTCCTTATTTCAGCAACTTTTTCTTTCAAGTATCCCTTCTATAGTGAAATAATTTTGTATTCAGCAGTAATCTTCATGAATTCAGTTGGTATTCATGTAGATGTCACATGTATTTCCACTGATTTTCCACTGCTGTTTAGGATTAGTTAATGGGCACTTAAAATAGAGTGTTACCCCTGTGGGAGTAAAATAACTTCAATCTCAGTGCACATGTTTCCAAGTCGGAGCATAAATGATGACATTATATTGAGCACAGCTCAGTCAGTTGTTAGCTTTTCAAATAATATGCCAACAGCCTCTTAAAAAAAAAAAGTAAGGGAGGACAAGTAGAAAGATAGCTTTTTATCTCTGAGAAAAATACGCTTATGAATAAAATAGTTGCTTAGTCAATAAGTACAATGGGACAGCTGCTGTAAATCAGTCTGGCTGCTCTGAGGTCAATGAGGCTACGTTGATTTACAACTATTTGAGAGGATATGTTTTGTTCAATTTGATTGCAGTGGCTAGTCTACAAGAAATTATCTTTTATAGTGGATTCAGTCATTTTACTTGTTTTCTACCTTTCATATTAGTATGTATAACAGTGGTAACAAAGACATTTTACAACCAAGGAAAACTATCACTTGTGATTCATTGATTACTTCTTATAATCTGAATTCAAGTATGATGAAGAGTTCTTTTCAGACAACCCTAAATAACTAAGGAACATAAATCTATCTCCTAATACATTTTGTTAATGAATACTGTATATGACCAATAACTAGTAGTTTGCCTCCAGCTTTTTGCTCTTCTATTGAATGGGTACAGCAGAAAATTAATACAAGAAATGAAACAATTCAAATATTCCTTTTGTAAAATATTTTGAGGCAAGTTGCTTTAAGCTTTGCAGATGCAGTCTTTAAATAGGTCATTACTGAAAGACCAGAACATTCTAACAGTTTTGATAAACGCCATTTGGGACATCAATATGATTGTTGAAGTAACCTTTTAGCTAACAGTTCAAATCCCCAGTATTCATAATATTCAGCCTTTATTGAAGGGGAAAGATAGTATAACAATAGACACCCCAGGCACCAGAGCCCCTCTGGACATGGCTACACATGTTCTTGCATGCTGTGAGCCCTGCTATCTTGCCAAGCTCAGGAAAGGCAGACACCATGCAGGGTGTATGGAAGGGAAGATGTACAGCCACGTTTGCAGGGGCAGTGGCTTTTCAGGGCAGGCAGGCAGGCACAGACAAGTAGGCTTCTGATTTTGCCTGTGAGTCTACATGGCAAGCCTGCTTCTTCCTTTGGTTCCCATGTCTATGAGCAGAGGCACATTTACTCCAGTTTGGAGTCTGTGAGTGTGTGGAAACTACTGGAAATATTCAAGTCTGTCAGTGACTGGCATACAGCTGGTGGTGACTTCCCACACTGCCAATCCTTGCTCGTGAGGACCTGTCTCTGAACTTCTCCAGCCGCACTCTATAGCTATCGAGGACCACTGCAGCTTTCTCGTAAAAGGGGGAATATTTTTACTCAATTCTTATTCTGAGTACAGGGACAGGAACTGGATATACTTCTCCGCTGATGCTATTAATGAACTACCCAAGTTGCCATGGCCTGATGAGGCATCACCATAGCTCTACATCACCCTTCCTACTTCCCCTCCGACTGGGTTCTGGTTACCACATTGAGTCACTGCTGATGTAAATAAGAACAGGGGGAATACAAGTATTTATTAATGCTTTGTTCTGAATTTCAAATCATCTCAAGGAATCTGGATGCTAGATATCCATTAAAATTAATAGGAATTGGCATCCACCAAGTCTCTGTGGTTTTGATGTCTCAGCTTTAACATTCTGTTTGTTTGTTTGTTGGCTTGTTTGAAGTGTGCATAGCCTGAACTGCATATCGCTGCTAAGATCTAACATTGTTTTCACCGAGACAGGATAACTGCTTCTGTATTTGCACTGTTTATTTATTTATTTATTTATTTATTTATTTTATTTATTTTATTTATTTATTTTTTAAGCCCCCTGCTTATGGGTCAATTCTACCCCAAAAGTTCACTTCAAACCACAAGTCTTTTAAGCTGACTCTTTTTTTCACTTAATAGAGCAACCTAGGGGATGTCATTGTCCCAGTGTTTTGTTACTTGGATCCTGTCATCAGTTTACACATTTGATAGATGAAGCTATGGAGAATTGTAATATTATTCATATTCACACCCCTGAGAGATACAAACAGCAAACTGAGACAGGAAACTTTGAAAGCTCTCCCTAGAGGCAAAATCACTTCTTTTTGCTGCTGATTATAAAGAAGATTGGCTGGCAGATGTTAATATTGGCAGTTACTCTCTGACAAATTTTCTCTAGGTAGGGCTAATCAATTTTTGCTGCATGGAATGAGAAATGGAGCTTGAATATTCAGATGTCTAGACATGTAAATACATTACCTTTATAAATAGATTTAAATGATTAATATCTATGAAAAAATAAACATGACAAATGGATAAACTAGAAGTGTTGGATGAAGATTCATGGACTATTTGGATGATGGATAGCAAAATTTATACATACATTAGGAGGGTGAAATCACCTATGCAGTTATCCCATATGTATTTATAGACAACCCTGGTCTTTCAAAAAAAAAAAAAAAAAAAAAAAAGGCTCTTGACTAGCTCTTGACTAAAAAGCCCCGTGACTCTAAGGACAGTTTAAGGGCTGATGTTATTTGCAAGAGACCTGTTCTAGACAGAGATATTATCAACAGAAGAAGGACAGTGGAATCTGACCCATTAAGACTGTAGAAATAGATGTTTTCTCAGTGCAGGGTCCTGCAAATAACTTAAACTAATTTAATAGACCCAAATGTGATGCTCTGAAGGCTAGGGCTTTTTAGAGTGATGGAAATGATCCCATAACAGTAAAATTATTATTTCTTTCATAAATATTCTTACTTCATGGTAATTGACTACAATCCTCTGGAGGAAAAAGATGAAATTTCCTCCCTAGAGATTAGCTGTATCATCCCAGTGACCGTTCCCTGATGTGTTATTAACTTCTTTGATCTGCCCATGGGAGAAGTTTATAACACTATCATGCATCCCCAGCCAAGCTACCCTGATAGTTTTACACACCAAATCCCATCCCATTCCTGTAAGTGACTCTGAGAATCCTTGGCAGATTGCCATAGAGCAATTCTATTATTTCCAGGTAACACAGAAGATACTACCTGCTTTACCTGCATATCTGCTCACTTTGCTATGGTAATATGGTTAACCTTATTATTCCTGAATCAGTCCACTGTGGCAAATGATGAAGCACCATATGGCTTTCTGAGAATGAGAGCAACATGTCTATGTGGTGCAAGAAATTTTTCTGGATGGGTGGGTGAATTATGCATTATGATTCATTGCTAAATACCAACCTAAAAGAAAATTCTTTCTATAGAGACTATTTAGACTGTTTCTATATTTTATAAAAGGCAATGGATCAAAGAAGTCTGAAGCAGCAACGCGTACTTAATGACCTGTTCCAAGGAGTAAATTATGGCTGGATTGTCAGGGTATTAAACTTAGTAGAGCAGAGCTTATGCAACAGGCATGGAAATTTTCAAAATATAGTTCATTCTTTTACAGTGACACAATAGTAAAATAAAGTAACCTCTGACAATATGATTTATTGAAGAAACTAAACAAAAGATGTTGGAGCTAAGGTGCACCAAAGTTATTTAGCTGTTCTATTACTTCTAATGAATAGCCAAGATCAGTGAATATATTCAGTGAGATAAGGCTCAGTGCATTTCTGATAAGGAGAGAAAGGTTAAAAAAAAAAAAAAAAAACTGCATCAATTTTTCATTCAGAGATGTATTTACTGGAGATTTATATATATAAAATACCAAACAAACAACAAAATAAAACATCCTATTTTCTCTCTGGTCCATTTATCCACTTAGAACTAAGGTCTGACTGTAGAAACACATGTGATAATGTTTTAGGAAAAGGTCAGATAAAAATCAGATGAGAGTTTCAGAAATTCACAGGTGTTTGTGATATGTTTCTCCTTTTTTTCAGTGGGACATGAGGCTAAGACAAATCATGGCCTTTAGTTGTAGCTAGTGGCCAAGAAAGGCATTTTACAGCATTTTTTTCCAGAACAATGACCTATGGGTTAATCAATAAAGGACTACCATTTTTAATGGGGCTGAGCCTTCAGTGACTGAAAAAGCTTGAGTAAGTGGCCTTGCTGTCCCGAAACTGTGCCGTATATACAAACAATGATGGAATTAATGGACTTGGGTTATTTTACCTATTATCACGGTAACTTTTCCACTGTTAATGAGGGTGAAGATGTGACCTGCCTCTCTTTCCCCAAGATGACAGAGCCATACAACTTTCTTTGTGTGGGCCTACTTAAAACTGTAACATCGATTGCATTTTTTCCTCTATCAGTATCTCAGGAAAATACTTCCTGCAGGTCCCAGGGAGAGTAACAGAAACAAAACATTTCCATTACTGGCATAGAATGGTCCATGAGCTGACTCCAGACTGATTAACAATGAAGTTTTTGGTAACAGATGAAAAAAGCACGTTAGAATTCATTTGGGCCTCCTAAATATATATCTGTGTAAAAACACAGTACACTAATAACTGTTTGAAAACTGTTACTAGACCTTGAATTGATAATTGATTTAATAAACTATTACATACTTTTAATTTGATGACTAAAATCAGCAGCCATCACAATTTCAATAACAAATAATGGCTCTTTTCAGACTGGAACCCCACAGTCCCTCAAGTACTGTACATTTGTATAAAGAAAAGATTCAAGAATAACTGGAGTGACAGCATTGTCTAACTCTTCATAAGGAATCATGGTAAATGCAAGTTACAAGAAAAAATTAGGAGGGTACTGTAGAAACTTTACATAGTTTCACAGGGATCATATTCCTGGCATATGAGGCAACAAGAAGATGCTTGTGGGAAATTCAACTTAAAATCTCTTAAAGCTGGTATCGCTGATCAAACAGACGAAGAATACGATGACAGCATGTAAGAACTGAGTAGGCTTTATTAATAATCCATTAAATAGCTTCATAAATATATAAAGAGCTATACAAGACCTAGATGAATATATAGATCTCCTCCAAAGAGATTATTCAAGAGCCTCCATTCTGCTCCCAATTGCAGTCAATAGGAAAACTCCTACGACTTCATGCCCAGAGATATAAAAGCCAAAGTATAATACAATATTTTAGAAAGAGAAAAAAAAAAAATCCCTCCTTTAAAAAAAAAAAAAAAAAAAGAATAAAAGAATTCTTGGAAGCCAGAACACTTCAAAAAATATCTGCAAGAAAAGAGAGCATGAAGTAGACTTTCTGAATCACAGGTCTGCATGAAGGACAGATCTGAAGGATAATCTTAAAGATAGTTTAGGAAGTTACACAGTTTTGAAAATCCAAGCTCTGTGGTACCTGCAAAGTTCAATGTTAAATTCTGGCTAACATTTGTTCTGGAAGAGACTTTTTCTGTGACAATGAGACCCGAGGTCAGATGTTGACCACTCTGACACTGGATCTGACTATATTAATACTACCTACTTATAGCAGTTCTCCCACTTCAGCCCTACAGTTCCCATGAGGACACGATGATTATTACAGCATATCTGAGACCCCTGTAGCTATATTTTTCTATTGATCTTCAGTTTTTACAGACAGTATGGGGAGCTTATGTTCATCATGCACAGTCTTGTAGAAGTATTTAGAGAATCCTGCCAATGACTGTAAAATCTTTTAAAAACTATATTAAAATAATATGAAAATATTTAACAAAATATAAAACAAAGAAACAAGACAAAAATGCAAGTGAGTCTTCTATAATTCATTCATATTTCTGTGCCATGAATCATTTGTAACTTCAAAATTAATCTTAAATCTGCATTGAAAACTGACACTGACAAACACTTTAAGTCAGTTAAATGGGAAAGTATTCTGTCTGTTTAGGAAAAAATCCAATAAAACCAGTAAGGAAGCAAAGGGGTAAAAGATATGGAATGGATGGCAACATGGCAACTAGCTGTAGTAATTTCCTTGTAACACTTCAGTGTAGGGGCTTAATAATCTCACAATTAAGCATACCAGCTAGGGTCCTACATACTTCAGTGTCTGGAAGTTCAATGGGAAGAAGCCTGTCCCCTTTGTCCTCAGAATCCAGTGGCTTAATGGGTGTCAGTACTGGGAAAATCAGCATTAAAATGCTGAACCTTTCTCTTTAAGCAAGTCTGAGCATTTCTGTTTAAGAGCATCTTTGTGGCAGTGGACCTGTGACTCCACTTTTCCGTAGAGACTCCCTCATTTGGGATCACCTAGAAAACGATGAACTAAGAATTCAGTGAATAGTGAAGTTTCCTGTCTTGTAATCTTTACTTTAAAAAAGGGTGACTTATACAATTCTGTGGTTTATTTAGTTTCTGTAAAGAGTTGTATATCTCAGATGCCATGCAGTAGCTGTGTCAGTACTTTCTGAACATGACATAAATACATCATTTGGAGATGTTCACCATCAGGCCACTATTTGTTCAGTAGCTTGTGAGGTCCACTTTACACTGTTCAAATGTAACATGAAAATGCAATGGCAGTGTTGTACAATACTCATTTAATGGCTGTAACACATGCCTTCCCTGCAATCAGATCTGTAACCAGCTGGAGTAGCTTTGGGGGAATCTGGGGTATGTTTGCAATTTACCTGAGTAGGACTATTGCACCAGTGCAGTGATTCTTTAACTTTTGGCTCATATGTCTTTTTACAACTGCCTGAACTATTGCCACCAATTAATGATAGCTAATAGGTCCCTGACTACTGAGAACACTTGAAGCCAGTAATTACAGCCTGTTCACACTCCTCTGCCCTGTAGGAGCAGAACTGCTGCTGACTCTGCTGAGTAACAGTTTATGACCTCTTTTAGAGACTTGGGAAGGTTGTGATCAAATATTTGAAAAAACATTGATCTAGTATTTATAAAAATATATTTTGTAGGAATGCACAAAATGTGTTTTGTGTCCATTTATTCTCCTGCATAGTAGGTGGGCAAAACAGTTCTGAGCACTTTTATTTTCAATAAAAATTTGTTATATAAATTATGCATTTTTTCCCCTTTTCCTGACTACATCTTAAATAAGACGTGGCTTAAAATTGCATCATTTTCCACCACTGAATAAGGACAGGAGAGAGGAAGCTCTAGTTTTCATCTCTTTACTACTTAAAAGCCAGTTCCTCAACACTGTGGTACTGCTGTATGGATTAGCAAAGAGCTTTCTTCCTGCACTGGATTTTGTTCTTGCATGATAGGATGATGTTTAAGGAAGAGAGTAGGTTATAGAGCTTCAAGTAATCATCCTTCCCCAGATGGCAGTCATCTCAGATGAAGCTGTAAGCAGTTCTACAAGAGCTATTGGAAGACCTTATTTCGCTTGCTATTGTGAAATTGAGACTTGAACTGTGGCTTTGTGAATGACAGCTGAACTCACTGACAACAGAGGACATGCCTGGGTTTCATATATTCTACCTGCTTTTGCAGGGCTGAATATAACATCCCAGTTTTAACTTTGGTGTCCTGGGTATCTCCAGCATTGCTTATTATTCTGAAACAAACCAGAATTAAGAATCAGAATTGCTTAATTTCTCTGGTGTTTCGCAGGTTGGGGATCTTAGTGCCAAAGAAATTCAGATGCAAATTCTCACTTTATTCTTAGTTTTACAAAACTTTCTTGTTTGCACAGCACAAAAATAGATCGTTTTCTCTCTAGCTTCCTCTCTATAAACAAAGGCAAACCCAATGAAAAGAGGACTGGACATACTGACATTAACCCAATATTAGTTTTCTCCACCATCCCTTTTCATTTATCTGCTCAAAATTTAAAGAAGCATTGTACAGCTATATTGTCTGAATATTATGCCCTGCTTTCATTTTCATCCATGCCTTTATTAAATCAATAGTTTTAGAAATGGTATGTAGATTTATAAAATATTTGACTCTGTTTTCCCTTTTGCCAGAATAAATCTTTCTGAGCATTAGGAAAGTGCTACCAGTGTACATTTACTTTACATATATACATCCAGGCTAATGAAGGCAGCAGGTATCTCAGTCCCAATTATCCAAGCATGTTCTGCAACAGAAGGTTTTATATCCCAACAACTGACAGACATTAGGAGTCCCGAGGCTTTTGACAAGTTTTCATTGCACGCTTTTTACCCCCTCCATGTAATTGCATGATCCAACAGCCACAATCAGAATGACTGGGAAGAGAAGCAATTTCCTTCAGGGTTCTATTATCCTGCCTCTGGGTTCTGATGAGGAAAGGCAGAAGAACAAAACTCCAAGCACTTCTCTCTGTCTGGTGTCTACCTCCACGTTGCTCATAAAATCTGCTGTAGAGCATTACAACTGTTCACAAATGAAACAAATGCTTTTTCAACTTCTGCACAGGGAATTTTTAAACCCTGGATACAATATCTTCAGGAGACTACAGCCACTAGTTAAACTCAGTAAGTACTCTTTGTAGAGGAGAAAGACCACAAAAGTCACTTTCTGTTAACCAGAAGAATTAGCAACTGACTCAAAAATATTCATTTTAAAAATTTGATCTACACTGAGGATACATTTCTTTCTGACTCAGTGCACATATTGAATCTTCATGACTTAACAAATACAGAAACCTGGGTAATTCCAAGTACAGACTTGGATAATTCTGTTTTAAATAATTTTGGCAAATTTATACTGACTTGTATAGATGTAAACTTCTGAGGGTGGCTCATAGGTGAAAAGCCTTTTAAGAGGTCAGGATGTTCTTGGAGACGTCTACCAAAATAGATCAAAATTGGAAATAATTTTACATCAAGACAGCATAGAAAGGTGCCTCAGGGTGAGACGGCTGAGTGTACCTCTCCAGCAGTCTGTCATGAGGGATAAGCTAACTTACTTAAACAACCCTATTTTTAACAAAGAGACAACTCTATTAAGAAATCAATAACAAGTTAATTACCACTTGGTCATCTGTACTTCACACTCATAGTAGCAGCAATCAAAACTTTCTGTAGTCTGAGTTATACAAGCTGTCTAAAAGCAATCGTTACCCAGGAGTTCTGCATGTTTCCATGGGATTGCTCCTGGGACTGGGTATCGTTTAGGAAGCAGCTGCACAATTTAACCATACAGTATCACTAAAACCAAAATTTCAACCTCTTTTCTCCAGAAATACAACCTAAAATGGCTATCTGGAAAAAGAGGTACATAATCAGTTCTAATTCCATCCAGGGGAGGGCAGAGTTATACATACACATAAACTAGTTTGCTGCCTTCCTTCAGACACAGCAGGATCTCAACGTCTCTCAGATATGTGAGACTGGAGCCTCCCCCAAAATTCAGTACTTCACATGCCAGGTAATGACAGCATTCACAAGACACAACACAAACCAGCTGTCGTACACTGTGTAAGTATTTAACTTGTTAAGCTCCCTGGTAGTATATTTCTAAAATAAAGAAAACATCAGAAAACAAAACACAATGCCCTCTAGATTTATCAACATATTTCCATTTCTGAATCAAACAAACCAACCAATCCCTCCCCCCCCCCACCATAATGAAATATCCCTTTCGATGTAGTATAATAAAACATCTTATAGTATTCAGAGATTAAATCAATCTCATGAAAAGCTTTTGATGGATGTGAATGAACTGTTTAAGTTAAAAGGGATAGAACTTCAATGGTTTGTACAGTGAGTTTGCTCAATAGGTTTGCCATTAAGTGTCTTCTTTCTTTTTATTAATTCCCCAAGGATCTGTGTCACCACTGAAAGAGCAAGAATCAAATGCTTCATTACTAATTTATTTGTTTCAAAGAAAAGACAGAAGTCATCAAATATTTTATTTTCTCTAAGAAAAATGGAAACATATATTTCCAAATCACCAGAAGCTGGGCTTTCCTTGGCAATTTCCTATTTTGCAATTGGAGACTATTTCTCATTCATATTTACCAAAACAGCTTTGTTTATCAACCTTTATGTCCTTCACTCCTTTGCATTCCACTTCTGTTGCTGAATAAATGCAACAGAAATCATTAACGCCTAAAGTGTTAGGATTTTTACCTCACATACCACATTCATCCATATCCTTGGCTTTGCTAACAGACTTCTACACACAGTGCCTATTCTAGGGAAACTGCTTCTTTCCCACTACTATTAATAGCCTTCTTGTGCTATTTATCCTATAAATATCTGCTATTATAAATATGATGTAAAAAATACTCCCTGAACATGTCAATTTACAGCTTGTCTGTTTTAAACTGTCTCTCCCTTGTTCTGTAAAACTGTGGGTAAATCTGATTAATGCTGTAAAGCAGTGAGAGAGAGGCAGTCACCGTAGAACTGGAATAAAAGCCTTTCACTCACAGGAACTGATAGCTAAATTTGCATTTTGTGGGTCCATGTAACTTGACTGTGACTTCAGCTCAGTCCTTACACGTAACTTATCAGTGACTGCTGCTTAACATCAGCATCACCTCACTGTTGCCTTGTGTGCTCACCGCACGGTTTGCCACCCAGCATCTGCTAGGAGCTTGTAAGTAGGCTGCACCGTCTAGTGCTCTGCTCCACATTCAGAACTGTGTTCTCCACACTGAAGCACTGGTCTCTAGCTGCTACTCACTGCAAGCAGGTAATTGCTAACTCAGAAGGGGCCAGAATAAATGGGCACTGCTATCTAGGTGAGGTATGGGCAGAGCTGAGAAAGGGGCTCAGCTGCTGCAGAAGGAAGGAAAGTTCTACCTCCTTCCCTATAGCAGGGAAAAAGACAGAGTCTGGTGTCAGACACTGCTCCATTCAGGTCAGCAACTGAAATCATCTTTCAACCTTCCATTTGTTTGTGCCAAAAAATATCTAAAATGGCAGCCTACACTGCATTTTCTTTGACTTTCACGGGCCTTCTGATAATATTTTGCAATGAATTTCAAGCGTGTAATAAAACCTGAAGCAGGGCTACTTTCTCATTATTTATCTCACAGAAAAGGTGCTGTGCAAATATATTGTGAAGCTCTCCTCCCAGTCTTTTGTGATAAATGCAACATGTAAGATTTTCCTATGGAATCTGTGAGAACAGAGACAGGAGATGAATCACAAGTATTTTCCTGGGATATCAAAATGTGTATATTTTCCTGAAACTTATTTTATAAATTATGTGAAAAACAACAGCTTGACTTGCTAAATGCAAATGAAAGTGGGTCTCAAGTTGTCTCTCATCTAATAGTCACTTATTTCAATGATGCACAAATGAGTAGTTCCCACTATACAAAATTATAGATTGACAGAAAAACTTAATAAAACAAGCTGCTCTATTAAGATGTCTAGGTAGTGTCATCTGTGATAAAACTGTTGATTTGATTTTCCCATTTTAGTAAAGATTTTATGATAACAAAATAGTACTGAAACTTTTGAGGTTTACAGCCTTACAATAAACACATCCCACACCTTGGTTGGAATCACATTCATCTGTTCAGTGATCCACAATCAAAGGCATCTGGAGAATCAATTTTATCAATAAACTTCATAATCCCATCCCAGTTCATTCCTATATACCACAGAACATGCCCTACTTTGAGGGGGAGGCACCAAGAGCTAGGGCTGTAAAGTCTTTATAGTTCTTTTTGAGAGCGAAGAAAGGGTTAAACAACGGACTTAGTTTGGAGGCCAAATTCTGAGCAGGACCCTAGAATAGTCCAGGCAAGGACATTGCCCAGGTCATGTCTATGGTTTAATCTCCTTGTTTTAGCAGCAAGCAACATTGTGTTTTCTTACACCTTCTCCAGATTAGCTTGTCACTGAAGGTCATTACGTTGTGCAGTGGGACCAATGCTCCACCCATTCCTCATTCATGCAAATCAAGGGCTGGTGCCTTGTAAAGTCACATATGTGCGTGACAGGAACATGTGTAGGCTACACAGGGCAAGCGACAACAAGATTTTTTATTTTTTTTTTCCCATAAGAAATTGGGTGAGGTGGAAGCCCTCCATTTTATATTGCTTGAAAAATATGTTAACACTTTCCAAGGGCAAGTCTTCTATTTACACATTTTTGTTTCAGTCCAGTAGGGATAGAAAATCCCCAATTTCAAGCACCACAATGTAATCTTGAAAACAACAAAACCTTCATTAAGGCAGTTGTGGCCCCACAGCAGATAGAAATATACAGCTTCTCGGTCAGGATGTTTGCCACAGGATTAACCGTTACGTAGTGAACGATGTTTGACAGACAACCATCAAGAATCTCCCTGAATTTCTACTCAGCAATTTATCCACAGGGTTGATTGTGATCTCTTACTTTGTTTTAGAAAGAAAATCCCTGTCTGAAATATTGCTTGCTGTTTGAGCGCATGTCATCTTGCCAATGCATTCATCACCATTATCATATTCTCCTAAAAGATTGGCAAATTTGTTCAGCTGTGTAAGATAGATATTATGGTATTTGACAGATGATTTCAGTACTGAAATGATCTTTTTGGATGTGCTGTATACTTTGGCACTTCATTATGCAGCACAGGAGTGAATTTTCTCATTGTTATCAGACAAACAAGCTTTGAAAACCAGGAGTCATCAGGGAAGAATTATTCCTAAAGCCCGAAAATGGATTTTCTGAAAACCGTGGTTTCAGTTCTAATTTCTTTATTATAAGATAAGCTTTGGTCACTGATTGCTCACTTTCTGGTTGGCTGGAAATAGGTTTCAGATGGTGTTGTCCCTTCTTCTTTAACTCTCTAGGGAAGATGCTGTTTGGGGAGGATGTCTCCCAGCTCATCAACTCATTTCCATAATGGGATTAGGATGCCTAATGCATCTAATAAGGAGCAAGATGAAAAGCAAAATGGTAGAGAAAATGAACTTGTAAGGGATTACTGCTCACAATGAAATACTTTTTTTTTTTTTTTTTTTTTTTTTTTTGCTATTTCTACTGTCTAAAACCTGAGAAAGAAACCCAGCTTCCTATTAACTATAATAGTTTTTATGATTTAAATCTCTCACAGCAGCTACACAGCTTCTTCAGATGCTCACACAGTGCACATTATAGTTGATCCAGTGGTTGGAGTGACAGCTTTCAGACACCAGAATTCAATCCGTGTTCTATCACAGATTCCTTATACATCCACTACCTCCTCTGTACTGGGTTTAACACTGCTTCCCTACCTTACTAGGGAATTGTGATGGTAAATACATTAAACCCTAAGTGGTGCACTGGCACTGAGATGAACTGCATCAAAAACTGAGAAAAGAGGGCATAAAGATTGATAATCTTCACAACAGTCCTGTGAGGCTAGCTGATTTGATGGTTGACATAGATTTAATAATCACCACTTTACTTTTGTGAAAATTGGAATATAGGATACTAAGAAATGAACTTTAAGAATTTGAAATTTGGCATTCATTATTTTTACATGGCATCACAAACAACATCTACTGGAGCGGGGAGAGGCATTGTTTTGGTTTTTAAGACAGATGAAGGTATAAAGAGTCTCACATTTGATACTGGAAAATGGATAAAGTAATAGTCTGTTAAGGTACTAGCTTTGGGATAAATTTGAAATATTTGGAAGCCAGGTCCATACACCTAGTGCCTTTCTCTGAGCCACCTCATCACAGCAATTACATGTTTTAATGATAAATGCTTGATTAGAAACTTCATGAATTTTACTGAGAAGTAACCTTTTTTAGAAGCAGTATATATTTGGAGGTAGGCAGCTCCTCTAATATCTTCATTTTGACATGTTCTGTTGCAGAAAAAGGAAGTAATATAGATAGCAGATGTTCAGCCTGCTTGTTAGTACCTTGCATTTTCCAATGTAGGGTGCTCTAGCTTAAGTGATTCTTCAATTATTTTCAAGACGGAGTGCTTTGTTTTGTTTGGTGTTTTCAGTTTTCCAGTAATTAACAAATGTGGCAGAACATTTGTCTTGATTGCACAATGAAAACCACTCACAATAGTAATTACTCTATAAAATCCCATAAAACTAATCTACTTTGGTTCTGAAAAAGTACCTCCCAATAAAATATTAATGCAAAAATTTCTTAAAAAGCCTGTTATTACAAGAAAACTTCTATGTGTAAACAACTAAGCACTTTAAAGAAGTCAAAGAACAAGTGATCATAAGAAGTGGCTAGTAGGTGGGAACGTGAACCATAACAGGGAATTGTTTAAAAATACTTTATTGGATGTTCCTGTACTACAGTTTTGTAGTCATTAAATTAACCTGTTTAAAAATATACTCAATTCTAGAGTGAAAATAAGGACAATGATGAAAAGAAGCCCATATAACATGTAGGTGTAGAAAATAGGGCAACTGACCACAAAATAGAGTCCAAAAATACAATGTTACCTCAGATGCATCTAGAACTCAGAAATAGTCCCAGACAATTTTTGGCTGCTTCAGGAAGGTTACATGCCACAGAATCACAGACCAGTTGAGGCTGGAAGGGATGTCTGGAGATTGTCTAGTCCAATCTCCCTGGTCAGAGAAAGATCAACCATGAGCAAGTTTCTCAGGGCTGTATCCAGCTGGGTTTTAAATATATGTATGGAGACTACAGCCTCTTTAGGAAAGCTGCTATGGTGTTTGACCACCCACACAGTTTTTATATATATGTATACATATATAAATTTTAATGTTTGAACATATATATATATTGTATTTCAGTTTTTGTCCTCTGGCCACCACTGGGCTAATTTTGAAAATATGGCTTTTTTTTTATTTTTCACTTTAAAAATTAAAGCTAAATATTCTCCTAATTTGGTTGCTTCTGATTTTTCATGTAAGATCTATTGGCCTAATTTCTTCTAACCTTTCCTTTCACTTAGAGATAGGAATCTTAAGAGAGACAGCTGGAACTATAGATAAATCTTTTTGGAAAATTTCTATCAAGAAAAAATATACTTGTGTGATTCACAAAAACAAACAAACAAACAAACAAACAAAAACAAAAAAACACACACACACACAAAAAAGAGTTATCACGTGAAAAAAAAAAAAGTAATAATCTTTACTTAGAAATAACATCGTTTTATTCTGTGATGGAACGAATCTGATGATGATTTCTGTGATTCTGCCACGATGAATCAGCAGAACAGCACTGCATTGGTGTGAAATGCTCCCGAGCAAGACATCCTTTTAGAGTTTTCAGAGATTAAATAACTGTGTATTTCCCATCTTACAAATAATCACTAGTACTTTCATCTGTAAACCTGGGCTGAGATTTGGTACCTCAAAAACATTTTTTCAGAGAAGGAAAGAGAAAAACAATATTGAAAATATAATGAGATACATTTGTCTTTCTTCACAGCAACTGAAACTTAAAGATTTTCTTTAAATATATATATTCTTAGATTCTGCCTCAAGTTTGATGGTATCATCCCATTGGGTCTCTGAATTGAATCTAGTGGCAATGGCAATGACACATGATGATAATTATTTTATTAGTAATATTGACATTTTAAGTAAAATATAAAATGCATATAATTGATTTTAAGTGTTTTCATGATGACACGATAAAATTCCTCACCTTATCAGCACTGAGAGGAAAAACTCATCAAACCAGGTTTTAACCAAACTTCCCTATTTAAGTACATTCCTTGCATGACTGGACATCTCATTTAAGCCATTGGAAATAAACCAGAAGAATTGTCATGTGAAAAATGGACTAGATGCAGCCAAGACCCTGTATCTTTTTTGGACAAACTGTCAGTGCAAAATACTTCAGAAAAGATAGAATATGCTTGAAGTGTACAATTATGAAAACATTTGTCTCTCTATTTGAGCTTTCATTTAAATTTTCTTTATACTGAAATAAATGGGAATTCAGGTCTGCAAATTGTGTACTCCTGTTGATTCAAATGGTATATATATATATCTGAAACTTAATATGATATATAGAAAAAGCAAGATATTCTATCTTTCTATTTAATTAAGGGTTTTTACAACTGGTAATCAAAAGGCCATTTTATGGTTATTCATGAAAAAACATTCTAATGAAAAGGTCTTGTCTCACCACTCTCTTCATATTCTTGCTTTTCAGGATAAATTACTGATTGAATATAAAAGTTAAAGAAGCTATCTTTGAACAATACCTTGATAATCTGAGAAAGAGTATGAAAAGATACGTATCTATTTCACACATAGAAAAAGAAACAATAGAAAAAAGAAAGAAAAAAAAGTTGTACTTTTGTCTTACCATTCCCACTTCTTTTCTCCACATTCCCCTACTATACATCTTTCCAAAGTGGTTAAAAACTCTTTGTTCTGTATTTAAAATAACGGCTAACATAACCATCACTTTTTGTGGTAGAAAATCAACATTAGACGTTAATGTGGCAATAACAGAATACAAAGGATTGGTCCCATGAACAAAGCGATTGGGGTTCATAAGACCATTGCCTCTATATGATGAATGGCTTCAGAGTTCATTTTTGTACCTAAATTGTATGTGAAATATACATGTCATTTTCATCTACTTATATTTTCTTTACACAATAACATATCCTTTCTTCTTGGGTTTGAAGAAAAGAAAGCCATAGACTTGGGTTTGAAAGCAACAGTTCCTGAACTTTGTTCCTCCTGTAGGTATTCTAAAAGCAAATCTTAACAGTCTCTTACCATATTCACAATCCCATAAACATAGTAGAAAGTAGAAATATAGATCCATAGGATCTATAGGACTACAGGAGGAGCTATTGAACAAGAGATCTTCTATCAGAGATCTAGCTTAGCCTTCAAACATGCTGTTTTTCTTCCTAAAATGTCTAATTTGTACAAGCACTATAAATGCATTTGTAAGCCATATGAAATAGCTAGCTAACACACTCCAACTGCAGTATCTTGCTTGTTAACATAAACATTTACATTTTTCCCATAAAGTTTTCAGGTACACAGTGTTGTCAGATACTGACAACTGTCTCATAAGTAACTTTGAAAATACAGCTTAGTGATGTATAATGACACAATGCTAGAAAATCATTATACCTACTTAAAAGAAAAATCAAGACTAATGTGTTGTTGCAGTATATTAACTCTGGCATATCAGCATGTTTCTCTAATAAAGTTCTAAGTAGCTCATTACTTCATTGATAAAGAAAATATCACCTTTCTCATACCATGTTAAATGCCTAGGCTTATTTTATTTTTAAATTTAGTGACCTCTTATCTATTATGGAAACTTGTGAGCTTTTAGCTACATCTCTCAAAGGGGCAACAGAGAGTTTATCTTGAAAGATCAACTTTATATTTGTAATCTTTTTATTACAAATAGCACATATGGAAATATAGTCAAGGGTCTAATGTTTGAACTGCTAGAACTGGGGAATGTAGAGGATTTCAAACAACCAGCCATTGAACAAAGTTTCAAAGTTGCAGAATTAAAGTAATAAGTAGAAGTATGGAATGGTATTGAAATTTGTAACACTCTAATTTGAGAAGGAAAATTGAAAGATGGAAGGGTAGCTGAAGAGACCATGTAGAAGAGAAGGACATGATTCTTTAAGAGAAATGGTATATTTGAATAAGACAGTTGGGCTTCTTGAGCACTCATCAAACCAATACAAACATAATATCACTTGACTTAATGGAAAAATTACAGCAAACATTTCAAAGTACAAATAGCAATCAATCTCAGGGGAGGATTTACTTATGAATAATATATAAATGTGAACAAAATAGTGTTCTTTTTGATACTATTCAGAATGCAGAAAAAAGAGGTCAAATTTATTTTCTAAATTTTTCATTCAGAAGTATTGACTTCTTATAAACACGGGGCTATTTGCATGGTCGGACCTTTTATTCATCTCTGCTGCCTTTTGCTGAGTTTATGCATTGCCATTTCTTAACACAGGCCCCGACCTAGCTGTCTGATCTGTACTGAGGAACTACTTTGCTTTCCCTGAACTTGAGGATTTATATGTCAAGAAAAATGCTACATCTGAAAGATAAAACGAAATAATCTCTCCCATTTACAGGTGAATGAAAATATTTTTGCATCGGTAAGCTGCAAAGGTTAACCTGGACTGTGTGGACTTCATGTTTTCAGGTGAAAGAACTTCTTTTGATGCAGAAAAATGAGGTATCAGGTACCTCCAAGGACTGTAACCTGAACTGTATTTGAAGGATTACCCAGGATGCTGTTTCACATGATTAGATGCAATTCCAAAACAATTATTTAAAATAATTTGTAGAGATCTGTGATAAAATTGTACCTGATTATGATAATACCTAACTATAGGTTATCAAGTGTCATGAATCATGATTAAGACATTTAACACACAAAACTGAAGACACAGAATAGACTTAATCTATGGCACACCTGTTTAACAAGACAATTTTCCACTTTTAAAAGGCACTGTACGTTATACAGTATACAGAGGGTTGGAGATGGAATGAAAAGGCTGTATTTTGAGCACAAATTAAATATGCAGGTAATTTATTCACAGTCTTTCACTCCTGTAATTTTAGCTAAAAGCCTCAGAAAGCTTCTGCCAAAGTTTTTTTCTGCTGGCTGCAAGGAGTTACCTAAGACTATTCAGTGACACACTGGGTGGGAAGGGTGCATTTGCAGTTATGCACTCATGGATGCAACTTTCAGCATATTGTGAAAAATTTAGCTCCAAATTGTTGATTACTGACTGTACAATATAAACAGGTAGAACTCAATTGAAGCACCATCAAAATTTATGGTACCATTCTATTAACTTCAGTGCATTTAAGATGAGATTAGTGTTCTCCATTTAAAAATAAAAAAATCTTAGGGCCACAGCTAGCATTTTATTTTAAGTGAAAATGTTGACATGTTTCCCAAGATTTTATCTCAATTGCTGCTTATAGCAATACGCTAATTACTTTTTGTCTTTCTTGCAGATAATGAATTATTTTTATTACCTAGACCAAATTAAGAAATTATTCTGTTCTCCACCTTAACTACGCGTGCTTTGGTTCTTTTGAATGTCATGACAACAACATAATTAATAAATAGAATACCCCAAAACTACAGAATACCAAAACTATATTTAGCTTTAATTTACATGATAGTATGCTGAGTGCATGTTCTTCCAGCAGTTAAGTAGGCACTTACAAAATTCACTAAGCTTAATTCATGCATCTGGAGATTAACTGACTCCAAGAGGATGGGCATGGTTGGTAGATAAATGAAGCATTTTGCCTGCATGACACTGAATCTTGGTTTATGTGAACTTTCTAATGTGGTGTTAGCTAGGACACAGAAGTTGGGGACCCTTCTGGACTAATATAGAAGTAACACAAAATAAGGTCAAAAATAATTAGACTGTACATGTACAGTCTGTATTAGGAAAAGCCCAGAAAACAGCAGCATCAGGTAGGGGAAAGACAGCCATGAAGGTGAAAATGCCCAAGATATTAAAGGCACACTACATAATGGGAATCTGCATAGTAACCTCTTGCCAACAAATTGCATTAGAATCACAAATTTCACAGCAAATCCCTCTTGCCATCCTTACAGCAGGCATCCCATAGTGCCCCAGTCTATATGGCACAAGAAGATGAAGTTTTCAATAATGTTGATTTATTCAATTTGTGACTTGCAGTGACAAGGGACACTGCATCAGATACTGTCACATTAATAGCCTTTTCCTTCCATAATGAACTATTATTATAATTTGTCTCTTAAATAAACCTACACTTACCAAGTGAGCATGTTTGTGTTGGTTTGCAACAAATTAGTGGCTATTTAATAGTTCTTTCATGGTATAGTTCTATGCTTCACAAACTAATCCCCAGTATGATAATATTCCAGGAGTAATGCTATTCAGAGAACATGAAAGTCAACTTACAGTCTCCTCATGAGCACTGCTGAAAGTATTTGTAGGCCCCAATGATCCATATGGTGCTGTAAATTTGTAAGCAGTGGGATAAAATACCCTATCTTTACCAATGATTTTACCTGAAAGCTGTATTCCAGGGGCTACAGGTGAAGTGAATGAATAAATGATTTTAAAATATTTGTCACGTTGTCTGCAAACAATAGCTGTCACAAACCATCTTTGGGCCACACAGTCATAGTTGAAATGTATTTATGTACCTAGCAGACCTCAAAGCTAGTTGCAAGAGACAGCAACTTATTTCAGTGTTCAGAGATCAGAAGAACAGGAAAATTCACCAATAAAGTTCTCTCTTCTGCCTTTGTGTTTCAAACCTCACACATTCACAGCCTCTCTACAGCAAGAACTATTTGCATGTTAAGTCTTAGCATTATTATAAAGGCAGAAGCTAACACCTGCCCAAGGTGCTACCCAGAATTTTGTTCTGCTTTGTGACACACACTATCATCTAAACACCAATAGTGACTGTTTTTCTCCTTTCTAACTCTTGCATGCCTGCTATAACAGATTCTATCTCTTTGCAAAAAATAATAATAAAAAAATAACTGCAAAATCCTTGTAATTGCTTCTAGACTGCTGTATGTACAGTACTACTGGAAGTACTGCTACATGGTACCAGCTTGGAAGGATCAGAGTCTGCTGCTAACAGTGGGAATGCTTGCACTGACTTCAGTGAGCTATCCTTCACAAAGGATAAACAAAAGATTCAGTAATATACTCAGAGAAGCAGACTAAAATCCTCCATTACCAGCGGAGAAACAGAGGTACATGCAGTAGTGAGATCTCCAAGAAAACCAGTACTACAGTTGCAACGGATCACTGAATAATAATGATGCGGAATTATGTAAACCTTCCAATATGAAGTCAAAAAGCAAATGAAGTCTGGCTGACTTCTGAAGATTAAAATTCAAGTAGGTTAGACTGATTTAAGAGCAGGATGGCTCTTCTGAAACATCAATTTTTTGGAAGTTGACAGAGGATAGGAATAAAACAATTCTATAGCTATTTTAGCTGTTGTAAGCATGCCCTGAAGTATAGTTTTGTTAAAAAAAGTCTGCTTTTAATACTTATAGAGATGTGTATTCAGCACTGAAATCCCTTCCTAGACCATCAGCAAATTATTCATACTTAAAAGCCTTGCAGCTTTTTCAT
Source organism: Oxyura jamaicensis (assembly GCF_011077185.1). Classification (NCBI taxonomy): domain Eukaryota; kingdom Metazoa; phylum Chordata; class Aves; order Anseriformes; family Anatidae; genus Oxyura; species Oxyura jamaicensis. Next base: position 11,525,727 of record NC_048912.1, read on the forward strand.
GGTTTATTTATTTATTTTTTTCCCTGTGACAGAAGGAATTAATCATTGTTCAAATGTTTTTTGGCAAATGATATTTAAAAACAACAAAGGCATTTGAAAAACATAAATTTGCCTGCCCAGTTTAGAGTTAAAGAAAAAAGTTAAAAAATTTAAAAAAAGCTAGTGCTTCATAAAGTTTTTGGAGGCTAAAGAAAATATACACTATTAAAGACAGAAAGGAATGATATAAACAAAGTTATCCTTAATAAAAATACCCAGTAACTAGTTTAAGTCTCTGAAGAGGTAACCTGTATTACTACACTCACAGCAAAGTTGACTAGTCAGGGAACAGACTGGAGCTGAGATCTCAAAATGGTGTTGCAATCACCTCCATCTAAACACAAGTAAATATTTTTCTTTTTCAGTGCTTCAGCTTCACCATATGTAAAATGGGAGCAATGACACTTTCTGTAAAGAAATTCTGATGTTCTATGTTTTTTTAGAGAAACATTGATATTTTCTCTTACTTGAATGCACACCAAAAAGGTGCTCATGTTTATGTTTTCCAACTTGATTTTCTTGCAAAATTAAAATAATTCTTTATCTAAATTCCTTCGGTATTCACCAGTATTAACATTGGCAACAGTCTTCAACTAAAGCTCCTTTTCTTAAAGCCCAGTTCTGATGTGTCCATTTAATTCGACTCAGATAAGAGGAATGTGAGCTACCAGACTGCATGTGGTGAATAGTATTGCTAGGAGCCTTTACACTGAACTACCACAAGGGGGAAGTGCAGATACTCTAGACTTCCCCCTCAGAAAATAAACTCCCAATGGATTTTTTTTTTTTTTTTTTTAAATCTAGTTAGTGGATTATGAATGACGTGTAATTATTTTCCTTCTGAAAATCATGTTAATTTTCAAGAGAAAAGGCACAGCAATAGAATTAGCTATTGAAATGTGATAACGTAACACTGTTTATTGGTAAAACAGAACAAGATTTCCTAATCCTCTGTAAATCATTTCCATCAATCCCATCACAGGTGACACCACTGTATTAATGAGAATATGCTTTGTCCTCCAGGTACAACGCACACAAGTTCGTTTACACTTTTGTGTCAGCAACTTCAGTCTAAGCTGTTCACAGATGTAGGCTTTTGGCTGAGGACTTTAACTTGAGATAGACGTAACTGTATGTAACAGCCATCTTCCATTACAGTTTGGCTTTGTCTCTCTTATGGCCCAGACCCACTGCTGAAAGACTGACAGACTTTCTATCAGACACTCCAGATAAACAGAACAGGGAAGTGGAAATACTCAGCATCGTGATACAATCTTGGAACAGCAGCTATCAGCACAGCCCACTGAAAACATACCTGTAACAAATCAAATCCTCTCTCAAGTCCATATAATCCAATTGTTAATTCCTCTGGTACAGCAGAGGTAGATGATTGTGATGTGTTAAATGCTCCAAAGATAGGTTTCCACTGACACTTTCTTCTAAATGTACCAAAACCAACAGGCAATTATTTACTAAGCATACACAGTCCTCAATCAACCAAAGTGTTACGTGTTCAGCATTGCACATTTTTCAAAAAGAACCACCACCAACAAAACAACAACAAAACACTACTGCAAACTCTCTCACATTCCTTAATATGAGGAACCAACTGTAAAGACAGCACTGACTGTTTCTAGTTCTTCAAATATATTTAGTTCTTTAAAATTGTAAACTAGAAACAAAATCAGACGTGATGTCATGCAGCATTTTATTCTCATGGCAAATAGTTCAGGTTGTTCCATTGAAAAAGGGCAATTATTTTATAGGTAATTGCTAAAGTATAACAGTATAGGTAATCAATCAGGTGAGATAATGATCCAATTTCTACTTGTGTCCTGTTAAAAGCAGTGACCAGGAATACATTCATTATTATGGTATAATTCATGTTTTCTAATTTCCCCATTTCAATATTTGTCTACTTAATAAAGAAAAAAAAATCCTTAAACTTTATTTCTATTCATCCATCCTCATTATTTTATTTAGGCTCTTCGGTATGACTGTTTTGTAGGAAATGATAGCATGTTGATGTTAAAATTCAGTGTTTTTTTTTTTTTTTTTTTTTTTTCTTCTCTTTTCCATCCAAGTAGGGGTATAATTCCTGAGTGAAAGAAACTAATGAATTTAACCCAAACTGTGTGGCCTTAGGTGGCCTTAGAGTTTTATGGTCTGTCATATTTTGAAATGATCTAAAAAAAAAAACAAAACAACAACCAAAAAAAAAACAAACTAAACTTTAGTTTTAATAAAGAGCACATTTTATAGCCTACCTAGCTGCCACTCTAGACATCATTATGTAAGGGAATACATCTTATTGAATTTACAGCCAGGAAGACTGAAACAACAACATCATCCGAGCTGTGAACTTCATTCATTTCCATTCTAAATCAAACTTTTAAAATCAAAAGAATTAAAACTTAAATAAGCAAAATATTAGTCTGCATAAATTACAAAACAAACGGGCAACAATTGCATGTATTGTGAAATGGGAGTACAGCTCCACTCTGTGATAATGTTATAATTAAGAAGCTGACGGGAAAATGTGAGAATTTTCCATCCAAATCTCGAAGACAGTCTCCAAAAACAGCAAACAATTGTTTCTGCCCCAGAACTGAGTAAGAGTCTTCTCGTATTCTTTATTAAAAATGGTTTACAGAAGAAGAAAACCATAATGTGAGGAAGTTATCTACAATCCCTTTTGCTTCACAAATGACCATGCTGCTTAGAGAAAGCTGCTTGAGCTGTAGCCCTGGCTCTTTTCAGGTTTCCTCTTCATAAGCCTTTTTCTTCTGCTTTCCTTCTTCATATCCTATTTCATTTTTCCTTTTTACAAGTCTTTTATTTCATTCCTGAGCTAGGAATTTTTTGATCCAGAAGAAATCTAATACATAAACCACTTGAAGTCCTAAGTGCAACAGGCAGAAAGGGGGACAGGACTTTACATTGGTGCAGGGATAGTGCAGAGTTCCCTATCCACCCTACTCATCATAAGATACCACTTTCTAGTCACTTGTCAATGGAGATTTCTCCTGCCTGTTGTTCAGAATATACTGATTTATGCATTTGCATATGCATACTTGTACATTGCCCCCTGAAAGACTTATTTCCAAATGGACATATACAGTTAGCAAGTCTGGTTTCATTTATTCTTGCATCCAATTTTATATTTGTGTGTTTATTATATGCGGGTCTATAAAGTGTTTAAGACTTAAAGCAATGCCTAAAGAAATACACTTCCTCGCTTCAATACCATCCATCCCACCAGCTGACCCTACAGGTTATCAGAGCCTTTCATCTCTGCCTCCCTTCTTCCAACACTGCAAATCCACCCACAACAAGTAATAATAACAAATAGACTGTATGTAAACCAAAGTATATTTTTTCAGGATTTTCAAATTTCTTGTTGTATACTAGGCACAATGACCCATCCAGCCTGTTACCAGAATATTATGACAGAAAGGTTTTAATATTTTATCTTCAGTTTCCCTTGTTCACTGCCATCATGATGTTATGGAAATCTCCACTGATCTTCATTTAATGTTTTGGATAATGCACTGAAGATAAATTTTAGAAAATATTCCTTACAAATGATTACATGCATTAACATTTCACAATAGCACAAATCGTTAGAAAACTAATTTCCTGTGAAGTACAGTATGTTTTCTTATTAATAATAGTGTTCCAAGTTGTATATATTACAATTCTTTAAGTCATAATTCAGAATAGTATTCTGTTTCTTTATTTTTAGATTTCAATAAACTTGACATTATTGAAGAGCATTCATAAATTTTGCTGAAATTCAATTACTGTAACAATTGGTTCTTGCACAGTGTCCTGACTGAGCCACTGGTATAAGTATGAGGATTATATATTCTCACCTCATTTCACAGGCAATAATGAAAGAGGATGAGATTAAATCCCTTCTATCTAGGTCTTTATTTAAAGAAATAACAAGGGATTGCTAAGGTTTTCTTTCCACTCATAGTTGTTTCTGTGCTTACAGAGAAATGAAAACAGAAGTATTGAATGACTAATTAAGAAAAATATCTCAATTATTTTCTTCCTATATTATTTTTTTGTTTGTTTCAAACACATCAGTTGAAATTAGAAGTAGATGGTTCCACACATGATCATTTACCTTTTGAAGGCAGGAAAGATCTTAAAGAAAAAAAAAAAAGTTTTGGCATAAACCCAAAAGCTAGCATCCCCCAGCTCCCCCATTCCTTGTTAATATAGGGTTGAATCAGCAAGTACAAGGTGAGCATTGGCACTGTGCAATGGGATTCACATCCCCGTTCCTTTGAAAAGGAGCAGTTTATGCCCCTGGCTAGCACACAGTGAGGCTGCTCGGTGGCTGGGGGCAACTTCAATAGCTCCTTTGTGCTCCCAGAGCTTATCTGCCTCACTTGAGAATATGGACTAACATTTTTCTGGGTTTGGGAATATTTTTGCCTATTGGATTGCCTATGTCAGAAAGTTAATTTTTTTTCCCCAGTTCCTTCTTCAGCAGGCATAATAAAAATCCTTATTATTGTCCTGTGTTTTAAAAGAACTTACAGAAAATGTATCTGATGGATTCTTTTCTTCAAATCTTCAACTGATATTATAACTCTTATACACACAAGGCATAAGAGTTACAGAACCAAACTCACTTTTCTATTAAATTACAGATTGTCTGCAAATTTCAGAAAAATGATCTAGGAACTGAGCATTACAACTTGAAAGTAAACAGATACATGCTAAGTTAGGGTGAACTTTGAACCTTTGAAGTGGAAATAACAGTGGTCCATGTTAACACAGTATCTTTAAGTAGTAAGAGGACCAGAGAGAGAGGTGTTAAGAGAACATGGCACTGTCTTCTAAACTATTTAAAGTTTTTATTACTTTTCCTTTTGATAACTTTTCCCTGGTTTTATTTAAGATAAGAGCAGATGCTTATAATCACAAAGACAGTTAGTTGATCATTCTAGAAGCATTATTCCAAAGAAAATTGTTACTCAGTATGCAGAACAGTATAAGCTACGTTCTTTAGGAACAACACAACAAATTAAAAAAGTTTTCATTCCACGTACATCACTAGATATAGAAAATTCAGGCCATTACAAGGTAAGCTTATAAAGAATGCCAGATAAATCTGCTGAGTATTATGACCCAGTTTGGCAAGGAAGAGTGGCAGTCTCAGCTTTTGATCAGAAATAACTGTAGAGTCGCTGGGAAAATCATAAAATGAAACCTTTTGGGGAAATCTTGGACTGAAGTTCAGGTTTAATTATTGTTACCATACATGCTAAATAAAATCAAACAGTCTAACATTACGAAGTGAGAGAATATTGCCTATTTTCAGCTATTGAATTAAATATTAATTTACTGATTTTTTTTTATTATTATTATTTTTTGACATTTGATTTCATTTTCTAGTACATATGTCACAGGATGACTGCATGAATCTGGCTAGCTCTGAATGGTAACTTTACCACTATTGTCACAAGGCACAATGGAGCTCAGGTATTTTTAAAAATCTTATTTATTATTAGGATACAGAGTATAATATTTTGTCAGAAAAACTTTTTAAAAAGGTATCTACAAGATACCATATGATACCAAAGCTCTACAAGAAGTTCATCTTTAACAACACATCTAGGAGAAACATAATTTTCTGTTTTATTAAATAATATATATTAACTTAGCTTTATTTTATTTTAAATGGTAAAGAATGTCTGACCTTTCAAAGCCTTTCATTTGCTGCAGTTTAAGAGAAACATTATAAATGCCAGAAGATACTGCTGAATGGGAAGCACAAAGGATTCAAAGAAATTAAACTTTGGTATGAATACAAAAGACAACTCGAGCTGGCATATGTACACACTCCTTGCTATTGTATTAGGTTTCTATCAAAAAGCTGACATTCAGAACATTCAAGAAATATGACTGCCCTTTCAGACTTCAAATTTGGATTTATTTCCTTCCCATACGATGTTTATTTGACCTTGTATTAATGTCAGACAGCAGAATCATGTTGTGATGAAAATGAAATATTTTATGTGACTTTTTGATTCATATATACAGCAAAAATGTCATTAGAAGAAGGTAGTGATATTCTAGATTTAATGTACTGGTAGCCATTTGGAATCTGAAGTTTAGTACTGATACCAATTTTAGGTGTAGATGCTTAGAGCTGGAAATGCTAATAACCTATAATCAAATAAATAATAATAAACTCATTTCCTTCATAGAAAAATCTCCAAATGCTTTAGAATGAAGGAACATGCTATTAAAACACCATCCTTTAAAGAACAGTTTTTGGGAAAGGTCCCACAAGATAGACATTGGGACTATAAAGTATGGACCATTCCATTTTCTTGATTTTTTTTTTTTTACCATTCATTTTTAGATGTCCAACTTCAGGTTTTCAAAGCTTTAAACATTCCACTATTCTGCAGTTAAAGTTCTGAAATCCTACTATCCAGGAAGAAGTATTTCAATAAAAATATTTATTACAATCATCACTTTGATTCAGCAGACTTTCAGGTATTCATTCTGCTTTTCATTTATTACTTAAAGTCATGTGATAGCTGATAAAATTTCCTATTGGCATTTTTTAATATATTAATGTAGTCATCCAAAACATATGTACTGAAGTTTGTGTTGAGGATCCCACATTACCATACAATTGTTATCCATCAGTATGAAATCATAATAGAATAAATAGTTTTCCAATTACCTAATAAAAAAGATATCCAGCTTAATCACTTAGGAAAATGGGAGACTATTTCAGTATACCTGCTGGTGCAACTATGTTTTCGTTGCTAAAGCAAAATCAAACTTTTTTAGCATTTATTTTTCCATGAACGGCAATAATGAGATTTTTTTTTTCTGAATTTCATCCAATTTTTTAAGTTTTAAATGTGGAATGGGACAGGGTAATATCATCTACACTCCTTCAACAGTTGGCTTATCAACTATTTCTTTATTTCCATCTTTGTTTACTAGGTATTTAAACTGACAATAACCTCAACAGAAAATGTTTAAGGTGCATCATGCAAAAGCATTACATAAAATGCCTTAAGTTTGTATTATTAAATGATAACATGCAAATCCAAGCTGATTTGAATTGCATATTTTTGCACTTTAATGTGCATGCAGCATTCAGATGGCATTCTGAGAGCCAATCCATAACATATGTAATGATTCCTATAAATTGTTAAAGAAAGAAGAACTTAGTAACAAAAGAAACTGGGATGTCAGTTTGTATAAAAATTAACAGCAAATGACATAAGCAATTTCTTGTGTTGCTGAAAGAGCAACAGGACTTCTTCAAGACACTCGATACTCTGCTGGGAGGCATATCGGGAATTTTATTAAAGAAATGTGGTACTTGACATTCTGTGTTCTGTTGATCATGTACAATTCCTCCCAGCAAGCACATTAGTTATTTATAACTGTGTATATGACATGAGTAAATTTCTGCATGACATCTGACAGCAGAACTCTGCAGAGGAGATACCTGTCACCCAGTGTGTGCATAGCGCACAACTCAGACGAAACCTGCATGCAGCGTAGCTTCTCAAAATTTCTTCTCATTACTTTTTTCCTACACATTGTTCATTGGCACTTAGCTTTAGATGTTCAGATTTTTGAAGTCAAATAGGCTTCTTCTGGTCTTCATCTGTTTTTGTGACTGATCACATATTAGTTCAGACTACTGTATGCTGCACACAGATAATATTCTGCAAAATAGTAAAAGCCGGAAGAACCATAATACAGGTATCTGCCATTGCCTACGCAGCTGAGAAAATGAGCAAATCCATTCCGCTTATTTATTTTAGCTGAGCCCCTTCTCAATGCTCCAGAGAAAGGTTATAAAACTAAAAGTTGCCCACTAGACCTCTACTGACACAAAGCACTCTGCAATTTTGTATATTATTCAGGAAAGTTTTTTTTTTTTTTTTTTTTTTTTTTTAAAGGTATAGATAATCCCATAATGTGTAACGCTAAGCAAAAAAAATGTTTTCTTGAGACTAGTAATATGTTGATCTAACTAGGAAGGAACACTGGAGTTCTGGCAGAACCAGGAACAGCTCCGTTGACTATTCAAATATATGTAGTATCTTGGGAAAATGCACATTTTCTCTCTTTTGCACAAAACTCTAACAGAAAGACTGGGTTTTTAAAGGGTGTAGTCTGCATTTCTCCTTGCTGAAAACTGAGATACTGAACTGGAAGCTGCCAGGAATATTACAGGGTAGTGATAAAGCTTTAGGTTTGCTCCAGTCCTGAGAAGTTTCAGTAACAATCCCTTCATCTTCAGGCATATTAATTTACAAATAATAATTATTACCTCATTAATTTTGGAGATCATAAATAAAAAGTAATTACAAATATCTGTAGAATAATAAAATATATATAGAGAAACTAACAGAGTGGGAGGCAGATACACTGAGCTACTGCAAACTAATGCATCCAGAATAATTGCCTTCTTGTTCAATCGGTATATAGTTCATTTTCCGTGAAGCAAAATCATTTTCCTGCTGCAATAAATGCTACAGTTTGTGTTTATAACAATTTCTCTAGCCAGTCTTTACTTTTCTTTTTCAAATTACTCCATCCTCGCTGATTTTTCAGTCTGATTGTGATAGTCTAAGCACTACTGAAGGTTGCACCAGTGCTACCAGAATAGCAAGAGACCTTCCTAGCAGATTCAGAATGTACAAAGATACAGAGCACAGATTTCCGAATGGAAATTTGAGCTACAAATCTTTAGCACAGCTACCTGATATCATGCTGACAAACCTCTGTGAAAGTGGAGTACCCTGAAAAACAAATTCTTCAGTCTTTGCCAAAAGGAGAGACAGATAAACACTTCAGAAAAACAAAACAACAAAAAAAAAAAGGAAAAAGAAAAAAGAAAAAGAAAAAGGGGTCTAAGATTGCAAATACATTTTTCTCATTGTTAACCACCTTTTCCTCTGAAAGATGATTACAAGTTCAAAAAGAAATGCATATTAGAAGAGTAATAGATAAATTATTTAAATGGATATCTTTTGAAAAAGGGAACTTTTAACCTTAAGAGTTTCAGGATCAATTAGAATGGCTTCAGGACCTTAGAACAATGACATCAATTTAATTAAAAACATTTTAAAAAGCCCCCAACTTATCTCTTTGAATATCTAAATTTATGATAGTGCAATATTTATTTAAGAAATAGGACAATGATCATGTAGTAAGAGAAAGTGTGTGATTTACTAAAAAGTAAAAACTAAAAGGATGTTCTATCATAATCATCCACAGTGTTCTTGGTTAGCCCTTAAAAGAAATGGAATAATTCACTAGATCCGAATTAGACACCATCACCAGTTCAGTGGGGCATGTTGATGGAGAGAGTGATGTTGGGGGCATCCTTGACTTCAAAGTGTTTGGGAGCAACCTTTGGGATGAAACAAGCACTGTGCAGAAACTAGCAAGAGCAAGTAGGGGAAAAAAAAAAAGCACAGTGTGTGCATGACATCACAGTTCTGAAGAGGACAATTCTTACACAATACAGGACTTTTATAGCGTAAATGAGTCCATCAACCCTAACCAATATTTACTTGGCACCTCTGCCCTATTAGAGTTGGTGTACCACCTCGTGAGCAGGAACAATGCCATGGTAACAGATGGGAAACAGTATAACCAGCCAAAAGCCTATGTCTGAGCATCAACTGTGTTTGTAGAAGACAAGATCCCTAGCCAGCCACATCAAGCACTCCCTTTCAGTGAGGGAGGAATGTAGCCTCTAGCAGCAAAGCAATTCAGCTAAATTTAACCCCTGAAGTAGATTAAGTCATTCAGAGGTATTAGTAACGAAGGGACTGCCTGCCTTTGGTTTACACTGTAAATCTCATACAGAAAACAGCTTCATAAGAGTGCAGAACTGCCTTGCGTAGAGCAAAAGGAAAGTGATTTTCTTGTTCTTGGGAAAAAGTTGTAAGAATTTCAGTGGGACAGAAACCATCAAAATACATATTATTTTCCCTCTCCATGCTCCCTCTCTCCACACACTTAAGCAAGCAAGACAAAGAAAATGAGAACTGGACACAGAAATGGGAGAAAACTTTCTAGACTGATAGAATAAAGAAACTGAGGAACATAAAACATCCAAAATAAAAAGCACTGAAAGCTATTTGCTACAAAAGCTACACAAAGTTAAATCCAAATCAATCTTACTAGTGGACAATATATTCACCAGGCATACACGGATTCTAGTACAGTTTAAATATAAAAGGAAATGCAAAGTCTTGCAAAGTAATACTGTTGTATTCCCTATGACAATAGCTGTTAATATTACAGATATTCTTGAACTATTTTACTGTTTGAAAGCAATGGAAGACCTATGATTTTTCTTTTCTATCACTGCTGACAATGTGTTTTTTTTCACAGACATTAAAAGCAGTTTTAGAGAGGCACAAAGAACTGAAGTCATTTACTTAGTTCAACCAATAAACACGTGGAAAGTTTGTGAAGAAAATTAAATGCAGAAATTGAACTCCAGGTGAGCAAATGCACCACTAACCTGTACTGTCATTCCCCTCTAACTGATGTTAAAAATCAGCAGGAATTAGGACATACAGAAAGCTTTTATGAAAGTGGATTTCAGTACAACACTGTGAGGCCTTTGCAGAATCAACACAGTTTACTTCCAGTGAAGTCCCATGGAAGTTGCTGTGGCTGTTTTGTATAAGCTGGAGAATGTATTATCTCTACAAAAACAGGAGTTTGGTTTGCATGTGTCATCTTCCAAAATGCCAGTGGGAATCATGCAGTCCCTGACAGGGTGATGACTGGATAATTTCTACTCTACTTACTACTTAGGCAACATATTTCAAATGATAAGCTTACTGGACAACCCGACAACATGTTTTTATCATAAAATGCAGAAACCAGTTTTAGGTGAAACTTTGAACACTTCAAAAACTATAGCAGCCTCTATTCTTTCTATTGAGTTATTTTGAACCAAAAGAAACCCCCCTCCTTTAAAAAAAATATATATTTTTTTCCCCCATATCTTTAAATCACAGTTTTAACATTGCATGTTCAAAATATCTCTGTAGGACATTTTTATTATTTGCACTTCAGAAGTCTACATTTAGGAAACAACTTTTATCTCCTGTTAACATTTGTTTTTCCACACTGAGTTTAAAACAACAACAACAAAAAACCCCACAATTATTCTGACCAGTGACTTAAAACAGACATTCTGCGAAGAATATGAAGAAAATTTTAATTTTGCTGGAGAGAAAAGAAAAAGGGGAATGAAAACAATTGACCACCAACAGTAGTCATCAGAAATTAAAGCAGCTGCATGTTTTGCAAAGCCTGTCATGACCAAACACCAGGACAAATGGATTTTTTTTTTTTTTTTTTTAAAAAAAAAGGCTGTGGTGTTCTGAATGACACCTTTGACTTTAACCCTTGAATTACAAGATTAACTATTGCTTGACCATTCATTTTTCACTCAAGCTTGACAGCATAGAGGCAAAATTTAGTTTCTGAAAAACAAACAAATAGGATGAAAAACAAAAACATACCTGTTGAAATAAAAACCTTTAGAAATGGCTGTACTTGGCATGACAGAGCACTAGACAATCCACATAACAGTATGTATTCTTTGAGTAACTTATCTCAATGACACAGAGTTGGCCTTTAGATAAGGACTGATTCTACGTAAAAAGTACCTGAAACTGAGTCCATACAGGACAAACATTAGAGGGTGGAAAAACAAAACCACTTTGAAAAGTTCACAATCACAATGAAGATTTATCTGATTGATGGAAGCAATTTATTTCTTATCTAAAGAGTGCACCTGGAGTTCTCAAACACTACATTTTCATTCCTTGCATCTATGCATAATCAGTATTTGGTGTATTACTTTTTAAGGCATGATCAGAAATTCCAGCTGATCTGAGCTGCAGAGAACCATGCATGTGTGTTATGCATGGATGTTTGAAATGCTTTATCAGTAGAAAGCTTATTAACTTTACCCTTTCTTGTGAAACCATCCTAAGAGTAGTCTAAAGAAACATAATGCATTCACAAAGCAGAAGTTCTCACCGTAGTTTGATAAAGAAACACCATCCTACTATGTCTGGTATGAAATTTGTCAAATGACAGCAGTGCGGTATAAGTGGTAATGAAGCCATCTGTCCTTGAAAAACACAGATCTTTCAGGTTTACCAGAACCTGGAGGTAAAAACTAATGCAGAAATTTCCTCTGAAGCATTCTGATTTACTTTCACTCTGTTAAGCCTCTCTACAAAAACATAATAAGCCTAGTGAAACCCAAACATCTTCCAACTATATGCCTTTGGTTCATATTTATTTCCATTTTCCTTGATTCATTAGTTTCAGCTCAGTATTAATCCACTTACTTGTTTAAAACTATTGCAGTAAAGCAGAACCAAAGGTTTATTTTAAAATTCTGTGTTGATCCAGCTTTAAGAGCCTGCATTTCATCAATCAGGGCATAGATTAGAACAAGAACTCCATTCACCTATTCACCTTGCTATCCCTAGAGTTAACTTTAGTAGCCTACAATGAATCAAAAGTGTAACTGCAACTCACATTAACATACCCAAACTAGCTTTCAACTAGCTTTGATACATCCATGGGGGATGCAGTCACGCATTTGGACAGCTAATCTTTATGTCGAGGACATAAAGTGTTAAATCTGAAATTCTCTTGGCATAAAAGGGATATTGAGATGAAAGAATAATCAATCTTTCATAAATAATATACATGGGTGGATACATTATATATTCAAAGCTACAGTCAAATGGTTGGGGAGAATGATAATTTATTCTGTTGAATTTCTTCAGAATGAATCCTAGAGCAGATCAAACAAAAAAGTTATAAAATAGGAATTACAGGTAATGAAGGGCTCCTTGATGCACAGAAGATCTGCTAGCTCTTATACATAATTAAAATAGATGAGGTCAGGGGTAAGCTTAAAGGTGATTATGTCAGGAATCATTTTGTTATTCTTTTATTAAACAATACTAGACCTATATTTATTTTACCAATACATGTATATACAGCATGAAATGTCTGGGATTGAAATGCATATTTTAAACTAATGTGCTTTGATTAAGCAAAGAAGACTCTGTACTTTAATATTTGTACATTGTATCTGTGGTAGGTTTCTTCCAGAACTCTAAATTATCTTCTTTATTGAAATTTTACTCCAGGAAGTAGCATGTCCAGTAGTAATTTTCTGGAGAAATACTGTGACAGATGCTACCAAGTTTGCTTTGTTTGCCTTTTTTTTTTTTTTTTTTTTTTCAAAGATTTTCAGTTGGTGTACCTTGGCCTGCAGAGAAGCTGATTAAGCAATGGCTGTTTGGCCAAAGAGTACATGCTACACTTAATACATCTACTTTGCATAGCTTTTTGTATATATTATTTCACTATATTAATATTTGATATATGGTAACTCCAATATGACTGTATCTCACAATATTCCCAAATATATAAAACAAGTAGTTCTGAGCTACAGGCATGCTGATGGACTGACTGGTACATCCATGGTACTTGGCCAAAATGAAAGCACAGACTTGTTTGCTTTTGTACCTGTTCATCACCTGTTTGAAAATAGTCAATGGTTCAGTTCTGACAGGGAAATCTGTTAGATAAGGACTTGTAACTTGAATGTCACCATTGACAGCAAAAGCCTAATTTCCTTGTGAAACCAAAAGGAAAAGACCAAACGATGAGTAATGTTGGAAAAAAACTTTAAAAGTGTTTCTGGCAGAATTCCACTTTCATTATCAAAAGGTGAAAACAGAAGGTCTTGAAAAAGCAATGATCTACAAAAGACAGAAGTAGGAAAGAAGCTAGAAGGGTTGGATGATAGGAGATGGACAAAAGAAAAAGAAGGGAACCTGAGGTAACATCCTCTTGTGAATAGTAACACTGTCAGAGAAAAGTAAGAGAGATCATATCAAAATTCTGCAGATACAGGCTTAAAGAGCTTGGCAGTCCTTTGGCAGATGCTCAATTGCATTTGAGAGAACTATGTTTATTTGTCCCATCCAATTTCTAAGAGACAACAAGAGGAAAAAAAAGTTTTAAACACCTCTCATGCTTTCAACCCAGATTATAGTCTCTTCAAAGACTAAAACATAATTTTCCAAATATTTTAAAGCATATATACAAACTGAATTTTGAGGATTTTTATGCCTCTGTCTGACAGACCGTCAAAAAATTAAAGCAGTAAATTCAAGAAGGTTTTTTTTGTCTTTGTTTTGTGCTTCTTTTTTCGTTGGCACTCACTCTGAAAAACATAAACAATTCTCTTTGTACTGGCCACATAAGGACTTATTTTTGGAGGGAGTTAGCAAGATGCAGGGAGATAAGAAGCTTTGCATCACCTTCCTGCATGAAAATAATCAAACAAGTTTGACTTGGGGTTACATAGTAACCACCTTTTCCAGATTTAACTTTGCAATGGATTAAATTTAATTTACAAATATTCTATATTTAGATGCAAATTAGCAGAAGGGCCCACCTGCATTTCAGATCTGGGTCACATTCTTTGTAGAGTCAACTGTTTCTGTGTGAACCAAGAGAAGGAAAAGGAACACAGGTGGCTGCACCTTTGAAGGCCTTTAAATTATTGCTGACATTTTTGGTGCTTCTTGAGTTCTGATGGGTAAGTATTAACTTCCAGCATACTGCTGACAGTCAGCATCAGTTCAGAGAAAACACTAGGAGCAGAGTGACGGATGCATATAGTAACTAAGTGAGCAAAAGTATAAGCTAATGAAAGTGTAATGAATGTAAATGAATGGAGATAAATGTTACTGTTTATTCATAACTATAGCAAAATTATGTAGAATAGATCCTGTAGGATTTAACACCTTAATTTTAAAAATTAAAAGGAAATTGCAGGTTTGGGGTGGTGTATTCAAAGAGAGCAGAAATTTCCATTTTCCTCTTTTTTCGACACAGACAAAAACTTATAGATTTAATTAAAATTAGAAAAATTAATAGTTTAGTTTTACTTCATCCCCAAAAGTCAACAAGAGGAAGATTCAAATAAGGATTCTAACTTGAAAATGTCCTGGATGTATATCATTTTTTAAAACTCTAATAAGCCACATTTGTCTGAAATCAGGTTCCACTTTAATGCAATTCCTTCTGCCTTACCTCATATCAAAGAAGACAGATTTAATATATAATAACTTGCCTCATCCAAAATCTCGTCTAATACTTCTGCTTTGATTGCACATATGGATCCCACATTCCAACCCTTTGGAATACAAGCATAAGTGATCTCCAACTGTTCTGGTACTTTTATGACATATCCATTAATGTGACTGCTTACATTATAAGTATTTCATAGATCAAATTTAAATAAAAACTGAATAGAACATTGCATATTTGGTGAAGTAAATAATCACATCACTGAAGTGTCCATTCAAATAAAGAAGAATATCTCCTATACAGGGATATGCTTATTTAGATTGTAATTGCAATCCCAGCCTGTGTTTTGTTATGTAGTCAGTAAAACATTTGTGCTACAGGGAATTCACAGAAAAAAAAAAAAAAAAGACAAAAACAAAACCCAAATTCCATGGTGTTAGATGACTAGTAATATGAAATGCGGATTAAGACTATACAAAGTATATTATTGAATGTTTCCAAATATTTTAAGACATTTTAATCAAGAGTTCTTTAAAGGTCACATCATATTACTACTGTTTATTTCCTCATCAGTTAATGAGGTACTGTTTTCTCTCTCTCTCTCTTTTTTTTTTTTTTTTTCCAGAGAGAAAAAAAGAAGCCTGAATACTAGGATTTGGCAACCTTATTTTCTAAGTGTTATTTGCCAAACCAGTGTTTATCAAATGACAGATTAAGAAGTACCTTCTGTAGTAGCAGAATTATACACATTTAGGTTCTCATCCTCAAAATTCATAAGCATGTAATTCACATTTCAATATAATTGTGCTTTATTAAAGATGTTCAAGTCCTTATTAATACAAAGATGACAAAAACTTGCACGAAAGGTGCCTAGGAACCAATTCGGAGCACAGATTGATCTCAAATTGAAAAGAAATAGATATTGATAAATTTGAAAACTGATGCATTTTGGTGCTTTTCAGGCATGGTTTTGCCTAGGATCTAGATCCCCAAATTCACCAGACTTTATATCCCTTACATCCTTGCAAAATAACATCCACCCTAAATGACAAATCTGTTAGTGCTTACTGCTGCTTTCTGAAAGAAAGCACTTTTAATGTTAGAAGCTAAAGAGAAAAACACTGTGCTAGGTTGGCTGCTAGCAGGCAATACAACAAACTGGTAAAACTTCCCCTGTACACAGTCATGCCTCAGGCACAGCCTCTAAGTGATCAGAGCCTATCCCCCAGGGTTTGCCAAACACACAGCAGGCTGAATGCAAAAGGACAATGAAGGTATTTGTTGAAATCTGCACATGTTTTTTCTTCATCTCTCAACCTATTATATTTTATCAAGCCAGTGATTTGCAAAGCAGGGTGCATCTAAATGCTTTCCTTGTGAGCACTAAAACTGAAGCACGCACAATTACAAAGGCAGCTCTTCTATCGCTTCCTACATAAAACAAGAATTTGGATCCCATTTCTCCCTCTCTCTCTCTCCCTCTTTTTTTTTTTTTTTTTTTAAAAAAAAAAAAAAAAAAAAAAAAACAGATTTCCTGAAATACTACCCAATATGGGATTTCAGAATCTGACAGTTTAAGAGTATTTGCAGAACCAAAAGAAAGAAAACAGCTGAAGTTTATCCACCATTTACCATAAACCCATTTAAGTCTGAAAAACGCAAGCAACTCCTCATGCTACATGAGGAAACTTCTCTAGTTTTCCAGGATTCGTCTGAGGATTTGGCACTGTTCTTTTGCATTTTGTTTCTGACTTTTCCTTGCTTTTATATTCTTCCTTGATTTTGATTAAATTGTTTCAGTTCAGAACTCTGTTTTCAGTTCTCAAACAAAGCCATTTGACCACTGAATTCAGAGAGAAAAAAAAAATACCATTGTGACACAAAGACATGGCCTTACTCTGTGGCTACCGAGGTGTTATTCCCAATTTACATCACAAGTGAGAGAAACTGGCCTCCCACTTTATTTATTTTATTTACTTTTTTATTATTATTATTAGGTAGGAAAAAAAAAAACATAAGTTTATTTTGTTACTAGATATCTGGAACCTGTATCAGGTCAGGTTAGAATACTCAAATTCAGGGCCTTCCTTACCCCTGCTGCTCCTTTCCCCCCATTGCCTTCTACCACGTCTTCACACATTTAACAAATTGCTGTTTCCCCTCACTAACTGTCAAGTAAAACTAAAGCACTTAATAGGAAACACAGTAATGAAAGACTTCCTTTATGCATTTTTTCCCCTAGGCTCACTTGCAAAGACACTGAAATGGTCCCAGAATGCTACGAGCTTTCAAACACCAAACTGACAACAGTCAGACTTCCAATGAATGCTAGGCTGTAAATGCTACCCAAGAGGAACTTAAAGATGATGTTACATCAGTGACAGCTATAATAACTATTTTAATTAAAGAAATACATCTTTGAAGAAAATTGATGACATTGGAGAATAAATTAAATGCAAAAACTCTTGCAAGCATGAAACGGGACATTAAAAAGTTGGATTAATGAGGGTTTTTTTTGAATTTTTAGAACATCTGTTCAACACTAAATTTATTCCTCTTTGGAAAAGCTTTTAAAAATTCTCAATTCCTAAGTGATATCTTTACCAATTCTTGAAGCATATTCATCCCATCACTGCTGTTAGGAGCAAAGGGACCATACTGATCATTTGATTTGATCTCTGATTAACAGCAGGAGGAAATACTTCTGTTGTACAAGGTGAGTGCAGGAGCTCAGCTACAATTACAAAATGTGGGATTTCAAGAAATCTCATGCCTTTTTTTCAGAATAGCTGAGAAGAGGTTAGGTATTTATCAAATGAAAATAGTCATGTTCTAAGCAGTGTTTTCCAGCTAAGATTTAAGCATTATTTGGAAGAGTCAATAGTTTTTATTTCATTAATACAGTGGTGATGCAACAAGCCTTCCTGGTGTAAAATAATTGTTTATTCAGAATCATCAAAAGATGGCTTCCCTTGAAGACTATTTATCCCACAGTTTTTGAAGTTGGATATTGATATAGACTAGCTTAGGTGTCGTGTCATGTCCCTCCCCCACATCCATTTTCTAAACCTTTTTTAGGGGAAATGAATATAATCAGTAACTCATGCACAAGAGTTTGAAGGCTGGAAATATTGACTTGCACAGAGTTTCACAGGGAGGGATATTTTCCTTATTTGTGCTGATTTCCTGATCTTTAAGAGTTGACTGAGGTTCTAAATCCATCTTTGGCTACTCATATTTCCCTATATTCTTTCAAAGTAGCTGAAGTGTATTTTATGATAGAATAGGGAAGAAGGATGTTTTCAATGATTATTTTCCTAATTTTACAATATTTTTGGTGTTTCATAATGGATGTTTCATTTTAAGCATCAACACCCCAGTATGCTAAGAATTGCACAAATATATAGCAGAGCTATTGCCTTCCTTAAATATCACTTATGCTGACAATTAAGATGCAAAATTAGCCATTTTTATGCTAACAAAATTATATGTAAGCAGGAGGCCTTATTTTCCCATAGTTTTAAAACATGAGACCATGCATGAATGTAAGGTGTAACTCATAGCTGCAAGTCCTGCTGAAGGTTTCTGCATCTGATGTTTGAGAGTCTGATGGCATATTTAAATATATCATCACCAGACTTTTTTTATTTAGAAATAATGAAAACTTATCTTACCATAAGAGCCCTGAGGCACTAAAATTCTACTGAATATATTTATGAATTCAGTCTATAGAAGTTATAATTTTTGTTAGTAATTATTTGACAAATCACGACAAATAAACTGTTGGCCATGAAATGTTTACTCAGTTTGCACACTACATGAATTAACGCTTTGACATCATATTGACTGCCCTGAATTTCCTTTGGGTCATTAGCTGAGAAATAAGCCTGGCAGTTGATTCTTGATGATAATACTTTCCTGAAGATAATTAGTTATTTTTCTTCAATTAAAACTGAGGAAATACAGAATAGACATTTTTTTCCCAGTTAAAATCTAGTGAAATTCATTCTGTGATAATAATTACTCCCCAAAGGGAGATTAGCTTATTTGTAGGGTTTATATGGACAACTATTCCTATTTGGCTGCTTCACCTAAATTTAATTCAGTGATATTATTCCCTCCATCAAGCAAAGTTTGACACAGGGCTACTGGATTCTCATCGCTAGCTTTAAGCAGTTTACCTCTTTGCACATTTTGTGAACAGCACAAATTATTAAGTCCTGGATGCCACTTCTGAGGGCTTTATATGGTCTTCAGTGACCAGAACTGACCAGCTCCTGGCTCCTGTTTGTTATAGCACTTTATTTTAAGAATAGACACCTATTGCACACATGAGCAAATGCTGACTTGCTTCTTAATGGGACCTGCCCTGTGTATTTTCAAGCAGAAATGAAAAGAAACTTGTTGTGAATCCCATCTCCAACAGCCACAGCAGAAAATGACAGCAGCACCACAGGAAGGTTGCAGACATCCTATGGAAAGGTTTGTATTAAATGGAAGTCACTTTTAAATTGCAAGGCCTCTCCTAAGACCCTTCTGCACAACACGGGAAGCACAGGTGGCTTGTAAAATACTTTGAAATGTGAATCATTGCCTGTGAGTTGAGCCATTCCATTTAATCTCTCCTCTCTTACTACAATTTGCTGAAATTTTGGGGGGCACACTTTAATAAATTTGTTCTGTCCTCTTTTGGAAATTCAAACTTATTGGAATATTGAAGTTCAACATTGCTCCCAGTGAAGCACCAACAAGAATTCATGGTTGTGTGTGGCACATCTCACTGGTTTGTCCTTTCACTCCTCACTTGACTAACTTATCTGCACAATTCATAGAAGCTAAGTTAGATGTAAAACTGCCTCGATCACACAAATATGAACCTGACCTTGCACTGAGCTAGTTCCTTTCTTCAATCTAAAATCTTCATGCTCAAGAAAACCATTTTTCATTTGTGAAGATAAACTAGCATCACAATTTCACAGTGTAGCTTCTGCAGTATGTACAGGTAAGCTCTGATATTTTTTTTTTTGATAGCAAGAAATGACAAAATGTGCAAGATATGAGTCACATCATTCCTAAAGTTGCTCACGTACTATTCTGAAATCCTCTACACACTAGTCCAGAATATGTCTGATATACATCTTTAAGGAGTAGAAAGAAAGTTAGGGTTGTTAGTTGCCAGCACTATTACAGCTAGAGGGATAATTATATTAGTGACTGGAGATACTAGACTTGAGGCATCTTTCCTTTTGTGACTCCAAACTAAAGGATTGTTTATTTATTTTATTATTATTTTTATTTTCCCTTCCCCTCCTCTACTCCACAAAAGTACTAAGCAGAATTTGAGAAGAGCAAGCTGGTATCCACTACCCCTTTTAAATTACCTACTTCCATTTTTACATTTTATTACGTTTCCCTCAACATAATTTGTACACACATATGTATTTATGCACATAAAACAGCGTTTTAAAGTAGCATTTACGGAATTTTATGGCAATTCAGAGAAGGCTAAAGAATTCGACCATCTTTGGGCTGGAAACATTGCCAGCCACAAAGTTTTTATGTGACTATCTTTGCTGCTTCAAGATAACTAGAAGGCATTTTTTAACTAAATGTTTCTGTGGTGCTCTCATTGATGATGTATAACTCCATTTACAGTTGTAATCTGGGTAACAAAATGAATAATCCATCATTGTACTGTGAATAGCAAATTAACCCAGATAAGTGTTGAACATCCAATCACAATCATTAAGTAACCAGAAGACTAAGATTGGTGAGGACACATTGGAAGCAATTATAACTAATGAATACATTAACTTCAGGCATAAGAATGGCATGGCTGATATTCTAGTCCATCAAAATAAAATTAGATTGGGTGGGAGCAGACAATATGGAACAGTCTCTGAAAATAAGCAATTATCCGTGACTATAATTATTTTGAAGAGAAAGCTTCCTAGCAATGATGTATGTATTATATCACGGACAACCTGGTGGATTCACAGAAAGCAATGCTGTGTAAGAATAGAAGACAAGCATTAGAGAATATGCTGTGATAAGCAAACACCACAAGAGGTGAGCAAGAAGGAAAGACAAAATATGTTACAAATACTTTCCCATATAATTCCCAAATTGTTAATTAGCTGATGTGAAGATTGACTATGTATTATACTAATTACATCAATTAACATGTAAGGTAATAATATAGCAGCATATCGATTGAAAAGTCTTAGCAGCATCAAACTGGTTGCCAAACATCACAAAGTAATTAAATGCTTGTCTGTACACCAAATGTATAACTGAAGAGAATCACTAAGTTTATATTAAAAACTTCATTTCCTCAAGCATAAACCTTTCTTGAGGAAGCAACGTTACCACCTTGCTTCTGAACAATAAAGTGCTTCTAGCTACACCAACATCTACCTATTCACCGGGTCTCCTGCTAGAGTCCAGAGTTCATCAGTGCAACTACTTCGTTAAAGTAAAAGTAAAGAAAAATCAGCTTGGAAGTTGCATATGCATCTCTGCTCATTCCAATGATATCAAAACTTGGCATACCAGAGCAAGTAATGATTTTTTGCATCTATGAGACTGTAACATTCATTGACAGCTTTAAGTGAATAGAATTAGATTTGGGATTCAACTGTTTTACCACAATTCATTGACAGACTTCTTCCTCTGATGGCACTTTGCAGGCTGTATAGGGTTAAACAGCTAGCCAAGCATTGTATTAAATAATCACTCCATCCAATTAAATGCCTAGTTCTTCCCCACAAATGCAGGAAACAGTTTGTTTACCTAAAACTCACACAATTATTTTTTTTCTAGTCATTTTAAAATAATAATATTCAGCTTTCCAGTGTTCAAGAAATAAGATACTGTTTCTTGTTTATTATTCTAGACACCACTAAACAAATCTCAAAGATAGAACAAACTCAGGGCAAGAATTAAACCATGAGATTCTACTGGAAGAAATACAGACTGAACCTTCATACCTGCAACAGCTTAGCTATAAATTAATTTAGCTCCAACTTTCTGTAGTTAACACTTACAGTAGGTGCTGAAAATTAGACATTAAGGCCTGTTCATTAGACATTCACCATTTGCATTAGATACTGAAAATTAGATTTAATGCCTGAGCATTAGTCATTCACAGTGAGTTCTGGAGTTGCACTATTTCCTTCACAAAATCAGAAGTTCGGCAATATGAAAGCTGGAAGCAGAATCAGTAACTACTTAATGCAAATTTCGATGGGAACCACTGATGTTGTGTTATGCATTAGCAGTAGCTCATTTCTAGTTCTTTCAGAGTCAAAGTAACCCACCCACACTTGACCACCACATTTTTTTGTTTTAAAGTTTTAGAGTTTGGCAGCTTTCAGTCATGCATCTATCTACTCATGCAGCTAGATCTTCTAAAATTCTAGCACGTATTTGGTCCCTAAATAAAATTGGAAGATTTTTTAGAAATGCTGTTCATCTGATGCCTTCCATTTCATTATGAATGGCCATAAATCAGTGTTACCTTTTAACTATTCAGTTCCAACATGGTGTACACTGTAGCAGTATGGTTTCTTTTTCAAGACTTATTTTTGCTGAATTTCAAATAAGCTTTACATAATAGCCAAGCTGGAATTACCTTAATTAAGAATAACAGAGAAAGATTGATTTTACTTAGCTGAAATAACTTGATGTCTTCCTTGTAACTGGTTACTTGTCAGTTTTTAATGGGCTGGTAATTACTCATTTTATCTTAAGGCAAACAACACTAACGAAGTTTTTAAAACACTGTTACTGCAGAGCTACTATTTTTGCTGTGGGCCTAATACACAAGTAATTAAGCCATAAAAATGGAAAAAAAAAACTCAACTTGATACATTAGCTTATTCTGTTTTTGACAATATGATTAAAATTGCTACGAATCTTTCTCTGCCAACAAGTTACGCCAAAGCATTGAAAATGCTGAGTATTGCCATTTGGAGCTGAAGGTTTCTTTGAACAGAAATGATCAATTTATAATATACAAGTTAGCAAAAATGTTTAGGAAAAGACAGCTGGCAAAAATAGCATAACTGATTCAAGGAGACTGCAATACAGCATGGGCCTTCTAGCCTTCACACCTCCTGAAGAAGCAGGCATCAAATCCTCAGGAGTTGAGTCTTCAGTTCTCCCAGTTCTCCAAGTCACATGTAGTTCTCCTAATTCTCAGCTGAATCTTTTAACTTTTTTATTTAAGAATAATTAATTTAAAATTTAAATTTAAAATTTAAATTTAAAAAGTTTTTTAAAATTCTATTTAAATAGACAGATATAAATAAATAATAGTTATATCAACGGGAGAGTTGAGTTGTATTTCACTGCTTTGATGCAATTAAAATACACGTTCTGGTCCCTTTTACCATGTTTCTTAAGCTCTATAATTTGATTTTTCTAGGTTTTAGTGATTACAAAAACCTTCTAGGCTTTATAGATTTTCATAACCTCCTAGTTAAAAAAAAAAAAAATTAATCAGCCTCTGCTAGCACAACAGACTGGAAATATGAAACTGACACAAAGTCATCTTTTCAGTTTATCTGCTCAATCATAATATGAGGCAGGAAAAACAACTTATTTTTTTAGATGTATATTTCAGTATGTACAACTGTCACAAAAATCTTGACTTGTAAATGCTGTATATCTGATATGAGGTCACTGATGGGGAATGAATAAAATATACTAACCTGTCATTCTTATAGCTACTTTTCTGTTTATCATAGTACTTTAAAATAGACATCCTATTGGATTTATTTTATTATTTATTTAATTAAGTTTTCCATTTATCATAAATCTGCTTTTTAATGCCCTGCCTAAGCACATTTGTGTTTTGGAGGATTATATGACCTTTTTTCCCTCAGATTACTGAATTGATCACTTGAAAATCCTTAGTTTTAGTACGCTATTCTTAATATTTTTATTTATTTATTTATTTCCTAGACCAAAGTATGATCAACTCAGTATGACAGACCTAACTGCAGTTATTTGTGCCATCCAAAAGAGAATGCAATAGTTTGGTTAGAATATCATCAAGTCCAACTGCCTGACCACTTCAGGGCTAACCAAAAGTTGTATATTATTTAGTGCATTAACCAAATGCCTCCTGAACACTGGTAAGCACAGGGCATCAACCACCTCACTAGGAAGCTTATTTCAATGAGAAAAAACAGATGTATTTTATAGCAGTGATCACATCGAATTTTAGACAAACAAAAAGCACATTACCCCAGAAAGGTCAGAAAGGTATGAAAGGTCAACAGCTGAACCCCCTTTGTTCTAGGATGCATCACTCATGAAAATTTTTTCTGCAGCTATTAAGCATTTTATTTTGACAATTAGAATTAGTTCTGACGATGCACAAAAGGAAGCCCTACATCATAAATCATGCAGATTAGCATAAATCTCCTAACATTTCCATCACTGAGTCATCTTCCTTATGCTAAAAGCTCAGTTAACCAGGACCTTAGCCTACCATTGTCTGCCTTCACAGAAGTAATATTCTGGCCTTTAAATATCATTATTTCAAGTATAGCATACCATTCGTTGCTTACCAAAGCAAAGCTATTTAGGCCAAGGTTTTTACTTGCCAAAGTATATTTATTTATTTTTAAATAGTGATTAGTACATCACAAGATTTCCATAGTGAAAGTATATCCACTTCAGTCAAGTTCAATGCTTGTATAAACTTTACTGCTGGTTAACAAACAAACTGTTCAAGGCTAAGTTTGACTGTTGAAGTGAAGGACACAATAGACCAGAGCTATCTAAAGAAACACTATGGCATTAAATTTGTAAAAAATGTAAAGCTTTCTTTAGTAAAATAGAAATGAAGCAATGAAATTCTGACTTACTTTAAAGTACAGATTTCAGATACTCTTAGTTTCAGCAGAGGTTGAGCCATTTATACATGACTTATACAGAAAAAGTAAATGTGATGCTTGTCTCAATTCCCATTGAAGAAACATTCTTTCCTGTTTAAAACAATACATTTTGATTTTATTTTCCTACTGCAAATTGGAGAAATGCTAAAACCTCACTGGACTAACACTACTGAGACTAAATGTTCAATTTCTTACATATTTAGTTATTTTTGAAAACACAAGTGAAATATCTATGTGGCTAAAATAGACTACCTAGCACAGCAGACCATGATTAGGTGAATCCACAGGATTCAGTATATTATTTATTGAAATAACGTCTAAGTTCTGGCAAAAAGATTTACCCCAATGTGGTTGATTAAAGTATATACATATACACACACTTATTAAATATCTTCACCACCTGCACTAAATGCCCTTGCTTGCCTTTTACTGGTCTCTATGGAAAGAGTTAGTCACTAAGAAGTCCTTTATGGCAAGAAAGGCACAATTTCACCTCAGTTTAAGTTTTTTTTTTTTTTTTTTTTTTTTTTTTTTTTTTAATTCTATTTGTTTGAATGTTAGAGTGCTAGTAATGTTTTCAGACCTAGGAATTTGATATTCCTGCACAAAATCAGTAATCTAGTCCAGTACACATATCTGCCCTGGAGAATTACTGGAAGGACCGTCATTATCTTTTGCATGAAGGAACAGGCTAAAGCTTCTCACTATGCAGAAAAGACAGTAGCACCAGTTAACGTTTATCTTTAAGCCTTTGCTGGAAAACTTTCCATTTATCATTTGAGATTCCTTGTAACCTCAGGATAATGTAAACAGAGTGAATTTTGCAGCTGGAATGTACTTATCTGTCCCTATTGTAAAAATAATAATAATAATAATAATTTGATGGAGGTCTTATGTAGTACTTAAGAAAATCTGAAATAATTTGTTTTAAGAATCCCCAATCTGAAGAGTTTTAATTACATTGGAACAAAATTTGTAACTATCCCTTTTAAAAAAAGTAATTGTGATAAGGTTTTGCCACTTTTTTATTATTATTATTAAAAGACATTTTAACTCAGGACCATTTATTTCTATAAAGGAAATGCAACTTTACAGTTTTGGTTCCCATGCAGTCCTACAAAAAAAAGTAATAATGACAGGAGCTCAAAGGTCCATTTCAAATATGAATTAGGCACTGAAAGCTTTCACAAAATATGCACTCCTCTATAGGCTGCCTATACAAAGCGTAAAACTATATACCACAACACCTGGAACATAAAACTGTACCTTTACTTCAGCATATGTTTGAGTTGTAGGATAATGTGCTTCATTACAAGAGGAGCATTCCAAATTCTTTTGAAGTCAACTATAAGACTTTCATAGATTTTGGTAGAAACACAGTTCACCTAGCCCTAAATATCAGGTCCACAACGTGTCTCATTTACTGTACCACAGACGCTTAGGCTGAAGCTGCACTGATATCAATGACATTTTTCAAGTGTTCCAATTTAAATGATCCCTTTTTCAACTGAGACACATTCACATTGAAATAAAACAGCACAAACTGCAGTTTTATCCATAGCCCTATTCATGTATTGTTTTGAAAGATCTCCATGACCTACTACAATTAAAACATTAGCATTAGCTGCACACCGTGTAGATATTCTGCTTGGAAGGATGATTTTAAGTACACTTGACTCTTGCCGTAGAAAATAAAATAAAAATGTCTAAATAGAAATAATTCCATGTCTACATTTTATTGCAATCAGCCAGAAAAACAAGAGAAAAAGATATATTTTTTTTATATTCCTAATCATAAAAACAGCCTTCATTTGAAGCCTATATTTAACCTTTTTGTATTATTGCAATTTGCTGAAAATCAGAAACATTGAAAAATGAAATTGAGCTTAAAAAGTGTTCTTGCTTGTCTGAGAGGAAATGCATCAATACAGCATCAGGCATTTCATTATATCAAAATTTTTCTTCTGTCTTTATCTCTTTGGATCTTTGCCCTTCTGTAATTATACCACATTAATTTTCCCTCAAACAAAAAGCCAGATGTTTTCAGGCTCTGTTCTCAGACTGATTTTCTCTGAAAAACATTAAGTCCAGCTTTGACTACTAATGGGTGCCCTATCTGTGTACAGGTAGCACTCCAGAAAGATGAAACTGTCAGTATCCAGTTTTGAATTATTTTCTAGGAGGACATGAACTATTACATCACGGTCAGGATCTAAACAACTACTTAAATAAATACCAAATACACAATCAGATAAGATCAGGGGTCTCTCTTGTTGTTACAAAACAATTCAGGAACTGCTAAAATGCTGCTTCTGTGAAGTGCTTAATTTAATTAGCTTATTACTATGAAAGAAAATTTGTAAAAAATGTTTTTTCATTACTCTAATGGTATAGAGGGTTTAAAGTATATTTCTGACTTGCAGTCTCTCCTGGTTTTTAAAACAAACAAACAAACAAACTTCATAATAAATTCAGTATTTACTGTGAAAGAGAAGCTTATCAGATGCATGAGACAGAAGTTCAAATCTGTCCGAACCTATGCCTTTAATCCAGAGTTCTCATACACATAGAAACTATTTATTTCTCGATGATTCTGGAACTATGCTCTTGATATCCTGCAGAGGAAACCTGAGGTACCTCTGATAGTTGGTCCATTTTTTCCACATATGCTTATCTGTGCTGCTGAGAGTCTGAGCTGCCAGCTACTCCATCTTCCCTTTACAAGGAAGAACGGGCAACCTTGGAGGTGGCCCTAGCATCCTTCTTAAAAAGGTGCTGTATATATAGCATATAAAGGTGCTGTATATATAGCACTAAACTGACTTGTGGGCAAGAGGGTGCTTGTACACAGTCAAGGGATAAAACGGATGCTTGGGACCAAACCCAAAGACTGTACTTGAAGGCTCACTGAACAAGCAAGAATGACACAGATATATCCAACCAGTCCCAAGCATGAACTCAACTTCTGTATAAAACCTGAGCAAAATAACTTAATTTTACTTCTGTATTTTTTCCCCATATCTATTATTTCTTTTTTCTTTTTCTTTTTTCCTTTTTTTTTTCTTTTTTTCTTTTTTTTTTTTCCTGCTAGCTTCTAGAGCTTTCTAACTTATCTATTCATTCCAGAAACAGAAAAGTCACATTGAATCTAATCCATTGATGCATTTCTGAAGTCAGGATGTATCAACCACTGTTAAAACAGACTTTTCAATTGCAGCTTTTTAACAATATTCCAAGAGACTGTTTCTCTGTGCTAGCATGTATAAATACAAAGGAATGCATCAGCAATAATAGAAACATAATAAGGAAACATTTAAAATTAAATTGTGGAGGATCAAGAGTAGAACAGTACTTTTATTCCCTTTGGATGCATTTGTAAGTTAATCTAATCATCATTCAGCAGTAGATACAATTCTAGTCTACATCAAAGCAACTAAAATACTGCTTTGATGGTTTAATAGTAGCTGGCAGTGTAATGACAGATGGCCACAACCACAACCTAATCTGAAACAAGCTGCAATCTTGGTTGAAGACAGAACTCTTTGAAATGTATTCCTTTGAATGAAGAAATACAAATCGAGACCAGACTATAGTAAACTTTGAGTACCGTGCTTGATATACCTTTCTCATTGACACTGCCTTTACCAGCTGCTTCAGTGAGTATGTTATTCAATGGCAGCAATAATATTGCTGTTTAACATTCATTTGTGTTAATTCAAGTATATGCACGAAAACTGTCATTGTAAGAATTCTGCAAGACACCACACAACTGCATTAGCAACCGGGCATAGGCTCTTGAAAAATTAAGAACACAACATGATCAGCCACAATGGCGTGGCTTTCATTGCCATGCCCTCCATTACTGGACACAGTAGACAAGGAAGTTTCCTTACTAGACAAGGAAAAAATCACAGCATCTATTTTAATGAGGAAAAAAATATTTTTTCTACAGCTACTTTTTGTAAGTAGTCTACTTCAGAATTTCTTTAGCAAAAACTTACAATAACTGTAAGATTGCCAAAACTGGAAAAAAATAATTGCATGCACTACAAGTTAAAATTACAAAGTGCAACAAAAATTGCTTATATGCTCCAAAGTTTCACAGCAGATGAGGCTTACAAAATATTATGGTTTTGTTATTTAAGGGAATTTATTTATTTTTGCTTGCAAAATATAGTTTCTAAACTTGATCACAGTGAAGACAAAGCATCGTTGAGTACTAAGGGAGTTACTTGAGTATTCATAGGGTAAGGGTTTAACACTGCTACACAAAAGAAGTCACACAAATTCCACATTTCTCTGCCTCAGCTTTGTAATATGTAGACTACATTCCATATTCCACAATAACAGCAGCCACCAAAGTTCTAGAATGTTCAGGAATTTAAGGGCAATGAAGAAGTGTGTAATTTATGGGGCTATTTAAGCTAACTGGCTTTACAGGTGAACTTTTCATAGCCTGTTGCATTACAGCATCAAGTGTGGATGGAGTGGAGGTGGGTGAATGCATGTTCCGCCACAATCCACCTCTTCTGATTATACTTGCAAAAGATCAGTATTTCATAACTTTCCACAACCTGTCTGAAAACCTTCGTGAAACACTAACTAGGAAAAGCATTTTTCTTAGGAAGAGATATTCCGCCATCACAAAGAGTAACAAAATACATTTACCCTTCAAAATATTTTCCGTATGGCATTAAAACATAACTGCTTTGAAATTCAGTAGGTTTCTTCAGGGAAATAGTATAAAACAGAACAGATTAAAAATCCCTTTCATGAAGCAGTGAATTAGATCTACTTGTTATCAAAATTCTGTGAGCATTCACAAAGAAGAGAAAAAATTTGTAAAGATTAATTGGCAGAGACAAGATCTGCTCTTAGTAAAAAGAAAAAAAAAGAAAAAAAAAACCAAACCTGTAAACTTACGTGAATCAGAGAACCAATTTCCTACAGATCTTTTACCCAAACAACAGCAACATACTCCTATATAAAGGACATATAAAGAATATATTATTTTGGATGCTTATGCTACTTAGGTGGAAAACACATATGGGCTTAATAAACAACTTCAAATGTTATCTTTAAAAAAAATAGAGATGCCCAGCAACACATTGATAATAACTGTAGCAGAAAGTCTTGACACTAGAATAAAGATTAAATGCTTCATCGCTTAAATGAGTTGTCTCTAAAGTTCTGTTATTAAAATTAATAGCTGGACATTCGGTCACTTTTTGAAACACATCTTCCTACAACTTTGAGGAATTTTTGACAAAATAGACAATGTATAAGATCAAGGATCTTCAGATTTTTACTACATACCATAGTCCATATAGCTCTCCTCTTAGATGTTTTTATATTGCAGTGATTAGGAGTTTTACCACAGAAAGAGGAAAAAAAAAAAAAAAAAAAAAAGCAGTCTATGTATTTCCCTTAATTTCCTGAGATTTTGAAATGGTGCAGTTTGACATTTCAGAGAAAAGAATGAACTGGTTGATATAATTATAGGCATTAGAAATATAGTTTGACACATTTTACTTTAAAATGTATTGCTTTGAAACATATGTTGTCCTTTGTATTACTGCACAACCCTATAAGCAACATATTTTAAATGAGTTTATTGCACTGATCTTCTAAATAACACTAAAAAAGGGTAATAATGGGCTTGCATTTAAAACTCTTAAAAATCCCAATTAATGACATTAAGGACATTGTAAACATATAATACACACAATGGAGAAGGCATTATTATCGTCTAAGTTACACTGCTTTCAAGCTCAGGAATTTGTGACAAAAAGCTTTAGAAATGCCCTGGAAAGGTCAATAACATTGCACAGGATGTAAATTGGTTAAGTTTGCTTCTTTGAGCATCTCTTCAAATTATGGGCAATGAACATCTTACTCTTCCAAGAAGCCCTTCCTGACAACCTGGGAATGCTGGTACTTGACTACTATTTTAAAAACAATGTGCAACTTTAACCCATAGCTAAAGGAAAGCACAATACTTTGGCAGCTCCTCACCTAGAAATACTTCTCTCTGCCTCCTAAGGGCCATTTTTTACCTTGATTGAGATGGATTGCAGGACACAATCTGGTTTATTTAGACAATGAAAATGAGGAACCTCAGTTTAAAAAGAATTATTAGAATCTAGTTGGGTAGGCAAATTTTGGAATCTTTTAAAGTTGGCTAGAATTTATAGTCTGAGTCTTCAGATTAACATACTACAAATCTACACGCTTGTTAAGAAGCTTCAGGTTTCTCTCTATCACTATAAATGTCCACTATATTTGTTTATCAACAATGTAAAACTGAAGTACTTGCTATGAGAATTCCAAGTATCACTGCTTTCTGCTGGATAAAGAAGACTGTATCTTGTGCCGCTTAACAGAGTTTAGTTGTGTCACCACACAAATAGGAAAGACGCATGAGTGTGTGTGTGGTGGGGAAAACGTTCTGACATTTTTGTTGCAGTTTGTTTAAACCTAAGCAGAAGAAAACAAGGGCTCTGGATAACCATCTACAATCCAGTCACACTACTGCTTAAGTGGTACAGTTCTCCCACAGACAGTAACGTGATGGTCATCCCAATTTACAATTTCTATACTGCTGGAATGAAAGCTCTGCAGACAAATCAACAATTCCACAATCCCTGCCATCAAAAGAAGTTTATCACATGCAGAGATTCTTAAACATATGATAATCTTTCATTGTGTTTTATGTTGCTTTTCACTAGACTTAAAAGAGTGCCATCATAGACCTTTGGGAACCTCTGGCTGCACCTCAACTCTGGAGTTCAGGAAGAATATTCAAAAGTAATTTTTTGTACTTTTTAAACTGCTTTACTGAAGAACACTCAAAACTTAAGGTGAACCACAGGGGTTCTTAGAAAATTTGGAAAAGTTTGTTACTTAAAATGACCAATTAAAGTAAAGCAGCCTCCTAAAGCCCTTTTCTTCTACTCTACAAAAATAATTAACTGTAATTCTGTCATGTGCCCTCATTTTCAGCTTGGGAACCATAATCCAGATTCCAGCTCATTATTTTCTTATAGAGTTTATAACAGAGAACCTGTTAAGTGAATGAGGTAGTCTTCATTCTATACATACATATATA
Source organism: Oxyura jamaicensis (assembly GCF_011077185.1). NCBI lineage: Eukaryota > Metazoa > Chordata > Aves > Anseriformes > Anatidae > Oxyura > Oxyura jamaicensis. The sequence continues at coordinate 11,557,956 of NC_048912.1, forward strand.
TAGCCCCAGTTCTCTGCATGACATGGAATTATGCTGTAAAACGTACATAGTCTTGTAGCTGGAAGGTCCTTAATACAAATCTGACTGTCCACAGGAAAGTACCCAAAAACAAAACCCAAGAACCTTGACCATTTGTTATATATACGTATATATATATATATATATGTTTTGTGAGCACTTAGCAGGTTACCCTTTGTTTTGTTTTCTTTCTTGAAGTCTAATTATTCCATATGTCCTTTCATATTTTCTCTGATTTGTAATTCTGTTTCTCATTATCATTTTTTTGATGATATGTTGCTATTTCCTCTGGTTTCATTCTCTCTTTTATGTTTTGCTTGTACAAAATTAATTACATTGTACCTTCAAGCATAATTTTAACAGTGTCTCCGTTGCACTGTCTACCTTTAATTAATGCTCTTCTAATGTAGGTTTTAGAGCCAAATGGTGCAATATTCAGAGCATCAAAGAAACAGATCTAACAAAGCTGAAATGAAAGAACCAGACCAAGCAGCAGACAACGTATTCTCATTTGAAAAATATCACGTCAATTTTATTTTAGAAACAATCACCCAAATTTGTGGTAAAGCTCACTCCAATCTGGGAGTTAATCTGTAATTTATGAAATGAGATTAATTTCTGAAATGTCAGCCCATCCACTACACCTCTCTAATCCACATCCCTGTGGTGGGATTTTTTAAAAATAAAAATCTGCCCAGTTCTAGAGTTCTCCCATGAAGTACAAGTATTCAAACACTCACCCAAAACACAAAGGCAAAGAGCGTAAGTGTTCTGTTGGTGGTCTACTCAAGAAAGCAAAGTCTATGGATTGGACTTCTTGCACATTTTGAAATTCATAGTGTCCTCTAATCACTGACCTAATGCATATTCAACCATGAAATCTAAGCCTACCAGACAGTGAGGTATATAACTTGTTATATGGGTTCAGATCTTTGCTTTTTGAGGTACTTCAAAGCTAAACCCTGGGTGTTTCTGTTTCCACTGGGCTTCCCCCCCCCCCCCCCACCTTTAATTGAGGTCAGGAGTTGCTTCTCACTAACTTTCCAAAATTCATTTTCAAAATGTAGAAGACATGAACAAAAGTGAAGTATTACATCTTCAAGCAGTAGAAAATAATTTATCAGTTATACACAACTATTTACTTAAGTGAACTTGGGTTAGTACCAAGATCTGGACCATGCTTTTAGCTGGATATTCAGATAAAAATGACAATGCCATTTATTAAAAACAAACATATTTTACAGTTCCAGAACCCAATGAGCAACAGTGTTTGTATAAAACAGGCTGAATTTATTACATACAAAGGTGGTACATATTTTTCAATATGACCCTTTTTTGGGCCATAATTAACAGAATATTTTAGGAGTAGATCATTATGGTTAATTAAAACATTAGGGATTTAGTTTCATTGGATAGAGGCACACCATTTCAGAACAAAAGTATGCATTTGTTTTTATTTTTCATTTGTGTTATAAAAGCATCAAATTAAAAAAAAATCACTTAGAAGGGAGGGGAACTGCCTGACAATTATAGTGATGGAATATGTTTTAATGGGGACAAAACCTGTCCTGGGATTTACATGACTGGCTATCTCTGACTTTGATCAGCACTGTACTCACACATCAAAAGACATAACTCGTCCTAAATCACTTTTGCTCATTGTTTGATAGCCACCAGCCAGTTGAAATGGAGTTTACACACTGTAATAACCTGCCTACCTTGAGCCCAAGCATGCAGAAATAACTTGAAACAAGCTTCTGGAATTCTATTTGCTTTTTTTTTTTTTTTAATTTTATTTTTATTTTTAAAGGAAGTTTTGACACACTATGTATGGAAAAGAATCAAATAAGCTTTGTAATAGAACAGAATAAGAAGTAAAGGAAACAAAACTAGGTGGGTCATATTTAGAGCCTAGCACACTTGACAGTGTCTCTTTAAGGTGAAGGAATAATACAGTCAAAGTTCCACCTTTCATAGTCTTATAATGTCAAGAGAACAGTATTTCAAAGCATGACATTACACAGGCTCGGTCTTTTAAAGAACACAAAAAAACCCTTTGATTTCAGAAACAAATGAAAGGAAAAAAATGTGACTCTGAAACAAAGCACTCCACACATGTATATTTTTAGTGCCATGTGTTCAGACTAAAGAGCCATATGCCCTCACACTAGTTAATACAGGAAAAATGTATTTCCAAATCATCTTTGAAATTTCAATTCTTAAATAGTAAATTTGAAACTAGTCAGTAGGCAGGGCCTAGAAACATTTTGAAACATTAAATACCTTAAAACACCCTTTGTATCTCAGTTTTCCTTTCATCCATGATTTTTTTCTTTGAGGATTTAACAATGGAACTTTTTTTTTTTTTTTTTTTTTTTTTTTACTGCTGCAGTTTCCTTCTAGAGCCCTAAACTTTCTGTACAGTCAAAAATATGGCAGTTACTTTTCATATCCCAAAAGATCAAAATGTTCAGAGAAAAATAAATATACAATTTAAATATTGCCTTGTAGATGTGGTTGAATTAGTTTCTTCTCTTTAACCTTTGCTAATATTTGTTCTTCTAGGAATTACAGTAGTCATATAATAGTGTCATATCACCTTGAATCCAGAATACATTCCTTTTCCTTCAGTATCTTAGCAATAAACACTTTCATACCGAAGTATTTTATGCCTCAATAACTTTTATTGTTTATGGGACAAACATTTGATAAAAGCAGAATACGACATACAATGTTATTTGGGTAACATCAAATGCAAATACACAGCACAGAAGAGATTTTAAGCAACAGAAAAAAAACAAAAGATGCATGAGATCTGGGAGATCTGGGACATTTGGGAATCAGTAAAATGTTGGAACAATTTTCTTTAAAAAAAATCTTTTATTTTTTTAATACTCACTGAGTATTAAAAAAAAAAAGAACCATCTAGTTTCAGATTATTTTAACTTTTTTCAAAACATTTTTTATCAGTTGTAATACTCCTCTTGGCAAGTGTTCAGAACTAAGTGTACATTATACCTCAGGTGCAACTTCTGCATGAACAGGTTTGTACTACCAAGAACATATTTTATCTGACTGCTCAGACATGTCCACACTTAAATTTAGCAATCACATACCTAATGGGCAGGATTTGGGCCTGAATATTCAGTATATTTAATACAATTGAACATTGAACTATATTCTCCTATCCTCCTAGTTCTTTTTTTTTTTTTTTTTTTTTTTTCTTCCCTCCATAGCTTCACTTAAAAAAATATGAGCTAAATTTACTCTAACCCAAACTAAATGATCAAGATTAACTGACCTCCTGGCTCTCTGAAGTTCTCACTAGATAGAATGATCCTGAAGTTGACTAGGTAGCTATATTTTTCTGATTAGGTCAGACAACAGCTTCTACTTCAAACAGTATTTCATCTTCCAGAACAAAACATCTTAGAGCTTTGTCAACTCCGTGGTGCCAACCTTTGTGACTCCCTAAGTCATACTTGTTTCCTCATTTCTAAAAGAGCATTTGCCAAGTCAAGCTCACCGAACAAGCTAGCTCAACTTCTTAGCTCTTGCACTACATCAAAGCATGACTATCAACTTCTATCAACTATTTTTTGAATATTGCTGTTATTCAAACTTCAAAGTTCTTCCCTATACAGTGAGAAGTCCCAGGTCTCACAAACTGAGCTGCACCCATAGGACAGACCGGGTGTTTTTGCAATGAGCTTGATGGAATGGGTAGTTTTCCAAGTGCATATCCTACCATTGGACTGTCTGTCCAATGTGTATCACTATTTTTATTCAATACTTGCTCTTCCAGACAAGTGTGCAAACAAATGTCGAAGAGGAAACAGTGATTCCACAAAAGAATCTAATAGAGTTGCTAGATTTACAGTTTTAAAACAAGATTCACAAAAGGCACACAGCAGGATGGGTTAACGTTGAAATGGTTTTGGAAAAGATTACCTGTAAAACTGCATTCTTACAATTTTGAGCTATGTTGATAAAATTTTCCCAAAGAAATCAAACTTTCAAATAGAAATGTAAGATTTCAGAATTTGATCTCAGAATTTGAATCTCAGCCACCAAGATCATGTGAATGCTCCTTAACTACTCAAAGTCAAAATCAACCCATGTATATAGCAATTATAAAAAGGAGTTATTTACTAAGGAACTGGAATATCTGTCTTTAGTGAGAGTCCTATTTGCTCTCGGAGGAGGAAGCAGTGTGTTTTAGCCAGATTATGCCGAATGTGTTTTCTTAATTCTGGATTGCAACAGCACAAGAGGGGACTGTGGAAAGATTCCTATTATAGTGATGAACCATGAAAGAATTCTGGCTGATGTGAAATGGCATGATACTAAGAGAACATGCAATGAACATTAAAAAAGAAAGAGTCAATAAAGCAGGCAGAACACTATGATGCATCAGTTTTTCTGTCCTTCCAGTTATATTATACTAATTCTGAGAAATGCAAATCCTACTTTGACAAGAACTGATAGTTATCAAAGGCAGAACTTTGGTCTTTTCAGTGAGTGTAATTCTAACTGCAAATAGAGACATATATTTCAGCTATCAAAAGAAAACTCTCTTATTCTAATTTGACTAATTGAACGTTGACCAGCTAACAAAAAATAATTTTTTTTTTTTTAAAAAAAGAAAGAAAACTGTTTGAAGTCAACCAACTAGCTTCAAGAGTATTATGAAGCTTTTACGTTCTCCTACAGTAAGAAACGGCTCCTCATGCACACTAATATTAGGAACTTCTGTACCCCCCCCTCATAAGAAGTAAAGCAACAGCCACAGAATTCTACTTCAATTTCTACTTTTCTGTGATCCCGTAGACAGAAACTAGTAATTTTGTAATTTGGAATAGGCCTCTGATAACTATTACTTTTTAAAAGACTACTTCAGCTCTGTAATCACTTGGTATTCCATTTAAATGCAATTAATTATTTTACCATTTTGAATTACTTGTGCGTTTGATGAGATCTATAAAAAAACATAAGGATATTTTAAAGATAGTGTTGTCTGAGAACAGAAGCATTGTAACATTATTCACTTCAGTAAATGAACTGCTGTGCATTTTGACCAATTACTGTGATAAACTCATTATGAGCCCCAGGAGACATGTAGATAACATTCCTAAATTGGAATGTTGCAATTTTGGGGAATAAAAAATATGCCAGGATATCAAATCCTAGTTCCCTAAATTCTATTATATGTTGAGTCATTGAGTCTCAACAATGAGACAAGACAATTCCCATGCAGCATGAAAAATGGGTTTAGGGTTTAAACAGTTTTGGCAAGAAGACTCACCTAGTCTTTGTGATCAATAGTGTCACAATACACTTCACAACAGAGTAGCTAACAGTACACAGTGATCAAAATGATCATTCCTGGTATGGAATCTGACTCATTTGTCATCCTTAGTGCTGCTATTTTAAGTGCTTAAAACACTTGAAAAATCCCTCTTGTCTAGCTTAAATTACACAATTGAAGCTTTAATCCTTTAATGAATTATTTAGTTTGAGGTCTGAGCTGTGTTATACAATCACTTACAGATACATGCTACCTATGTTTCCAAATTCATCATTCAGTAACAAACACATGAATTATATGCTTACCTATAGAACAAACTGATTTGGCATTGCACTCGTTCTCAGTTCAAGCACATAAGCACTGATGTATTATAACAGGGAAACTACGTCCTCCTCACTAAACCCACTGTCTTCATATAAGAATCTAATAATAAGTTAGAAAGTTCTTACTTTAATGCCAAAACTAACAAAGTGCTGGAAATCCCATTGATTTCCAAATTTTCTATATAGACATCTTCAGAAAACCCTACTTAAACACTCAAATCTGTACTTAGCTAATCAGAGGATTTACATGCATTCAGTTAGAAGATATTTATATCCCAGACACATGCTAACACAGGTCTCGTGTAAGAAAAGTGGGGTAGTCTTAAATTCACAGCTTGATTCCTGCCCCTCTTCTTCCTCCCCAGCATTTTTTAAAAGGTTATAGCTTTATGGATATCTCCTTATTCTTTTAATGGAAAATGTTTTGATTAAGGTCCAGTTCTGAAGTCAGTTTTCCCTAATACAGAAACGCTAAATTTACTACTCTCTACCTTTAATCAGCCATAACATTAAAAGTCTTTTTTGTAGCCATATCTTTAATGGTGTGAACCATCCCCTGCATAATCCAAGTCTTTGAACAACTTCAGGCCACATTGGATTGTCTAAAACTTAGCTGACTAAGGAAACTCTGATAAAATACATTCAGAGAACGGGACTGTTTATTTTCTCATGTTGCATCCACAAGGCAGAACAACTGACTTCATTGCTCTAGACTAAGATGTGGCATTATGTCACCTAAGTAAAAGCCGGAGGATATAGACAGCTCAGGTCACGTTCAAGAATGGAGAGAACAGACAGAATAGAATCCACTGCTTAAACATCTCTGCATGCATTGTTTGCACTATCTACTGTTTTTTATCTAATCTTATCTCATAACATGCACATTTCAGTGGAGAACTATATCTCTGTGCAAGAGGCTACCAGACAAATGGTTGGAGAACTTCATAAATATACCATTGCAAAACTCCAACACTTAAAAATAAGTCAACCAGCTAACTGAACAACTTCAACACAACCGCAAAATGCTTTGCAAGATAGATCTCACAATATTTCTTGCTGCAGTAGAACAATTGTGACAGCTTCGTATTCTTCTAAAAGAGGACATCTTAAAACAATCCCTCATCATGAATTATTTCTGGATAGGTCAGAAAACTTATAGCACTTGAGAGCTGATTTCTAACTCTCTCACGTTTAGTGCACGGGCTTAAAATTCTGTATGCTTTATTCTTTTCCTTTGCAAGAAAGGGAACAATACCATAGCACACAATTCCTAGAAGAAAAATTAAATAAAATTAAAGACACCGTTGAAACAGATTTTTTGTACTAAAAAAATCAAGTAGGGATAACACCTCTTTGACTCATAACGGAACAGATCCATTGTTCAACAGTTAGAGTTTGTGCAGTTTTATATAATGATGTGCTCAAATGACAGCCCTTCTATGCTTTGTTTCCCAATGGCAATGTATGATAGCAGAGGAAAAACCACGTAATATACTGTAACAATATGATGTCTTGATGCTCACACTTAAGAGAAGGAAAGCACTGGCTGTAAACTTTTCTAAGGAAGGTGACTGATGGATGGGCATTCTGTGCAAAGTATTCTTCTGTAGCTGAATAAACACAAACACTTGCATTGGAAAACAAATCAATTTGTAGGCCCTTGTAGGCTTGTTTGCCAAGAGCAATCCCAAGAAGCTTTACAGGCACGGCTATTCACACATGATCATCTGCAACATGTTCACTAGTATACAAATACAGCAAAAATCCATCTTCACATTTGGATGTTGATCTGACTTAGGTAACTATAACCAGTATTTCAATGGTGAGTACAATATCAAAGAGCAGTTTATTTAAGAAATACCATCTTTTGATACTTGTGGGGCATCTCCAGAGGCAGACTGAATTAACCAACAGCATTACAAGAGAAAGTATTTGTTAAACTCTAGCAATATAAACTACTAAGTGGAATATGCAGAAAGATTCAGGTACATCGGGAAAAAAAAAAAAAAAAAAAAAAAGGATGGAAGACAGGTGTTTATTTTCCAAACCTATATATATGAAAAATCAAAAAAGCTCTTGTTGCTGAGATTGCAACAAGCTGAAAAATTTGACCCAGAAAAGGAGAGATCTAAGGTATAATGGATGACTCCATCCTTTTTATCCCTGCCAAGTGAAGAAAGCAGTACGCATTTTCATGTCCCTGAATAAAGCAAAAATTCACATTCCTAAATACATGTATCTTTTTATAATAAGGAAAGATGGAAACCTCCCTGAGCCCTTATGTCATATATGTAAACATGTACTGACTTCAAAGCATATGAATCTGTTGATGTCTGAATAGTCCACACAAGCAATACATTTTCACTGTGAAATTGCAATATCCAGTATCCCTTTGATAAATCAATTGTACAAAATTTCATTTCATATAGAAAAGTTGCTTCTTTTTTAAACTTTGAGTCCTAATTAGCCATTAAAAGAAAGATACATTCTCCTTTGTCAGTGTTAGATACGACATGCTCCATTTTAAATCTCTAAAGGTATCTTCACTCAAAGTCACAGCGCATTTAACAAACAGTTTCATTTCAGCCTAAGATCTAAAGGAACTAACATGTTTATTAAAGCATTTTGATCCTTCAGAGACAGATTAATAAGGAGCTTATGACAGTTCAGCATGATAAAATGAGTCAATAAACAGGAATGTGTGCTGACATTATATATACTGATCCACAAATAATACAATACATATTTGGTTTGTCACAAAGAAAAATCACCTGAAGAAGCCATTGCCATGATTAAGTACTTTCTGCTACCTCAAGTTTCTGTACTCTGTAGAAATTGTCCTTTCAAATTCTCTTGATGAGCACAAAATCTTTTTTATACGTAAGTGCAGCTTTTTATATCTATATGGAATAATGAATCAAAATACAGCATGAAAAAGGTTTAAACATGGTATGGATTTGAGAGGTAAAAATGGAGCACCAGATGCTAGATGTATTCAATGTTTATTCACTATAAAACGTGTGTTCAGGCTTGCCTGAATAGCTGTCATTTACCTGTGAATTATTTATAGCAAAAATATTTAATGTGGATGTTAGTAACAATCGGGGTTCTAGATTTAACTTAGAACAGCCTTTCCTGTCTAGTGACTTCATTAGAATGATGAACCTAAATATTGCTTCTCAATCTACACAAGTAATAGTTATCTTACTATTTTGAGCAGATGTCATGACAAGGTCAAGCTAGAAGCAACCATTTCAGTTCATTGTAATTTCTCAATCAATAGTCGTTTCACTGAGCTATCAGTACACATTACAGACAAAAAAAAAAAAAAAAAAAAAAGCAAAACAAAACATGTGCATGTACAGGAGACTAATGTCATTACATCCAAGTTTCACATAGACGACAAACTCAAGAACCAGAAAAGAAAAGACACTTGAATGAATGGGCATGGTGAGCACTGCCTTTTTCTTGTAAGGAAAAAATTACTTTTTCTGTCCCTGTTCTTGTCTGTTTGATGATTCATATCATGAAAGACAGCTTGGGAAATACAAATGCACACGCATGCTTCAAACACATTTATGCAATTAAACATTGAGTAGTTTGGGTCAATTCATTCCCCATTTTTATTGTTTTTACACCAGTGTTGCCAGATGACTTTCCTGATGTCCATTATGATTTATGATGTGAGAACATAATGAAACTAATTTATACCAATAAATGTGAATGGCTCCATTAACATCTATGCAGTCTGGTTTACACTAACAAAGAAACCATATTGGTATACTTAGAACCATTTCAGAGTATCACCTAATGAAGATAAAATGTCATTGTGAAAACTAGCACTGATGAAAAGTTTACAGTAGTCATCTTGAGGTTCCAACTGCTGTACATAAAACTTAATGTAGTGTACCACATTATACACTAATGCTTAAAATAATGGCTCCTGAGGTTCTGGTTATAATGATCCTGTTCTGAATATGAAAATAGCTTAATACATTTTTCCTTCAGTCATTACTTCCTAATCAACTTAATCTCTCTCTTTATCCAACCCATCAAACTGAGGAGACCTTATGCCCCTTCAGGAGGGGACAGAGGAACTGGAATACATCCCACAAGTTGTTGGTCATTTTGCATAAGGAAATTCATGCTTGATTTCTCTACCACTGACGCGTAACAGTACCAGTTCACCATACTACAATGAAATACATACCACATCACAAAACAACGCACAGTAAATAGTAAGAAAGAACAGAAAATTAAGTTGTAAGAAATTAAGTATGCAAGATAATTAAAATCCCATAAGGTGATCATTTTAATTTTGTTCATTAACCAGTGTTTTTGATCTCAGCCTGAAACAAATTCCAAATTCATAGTCTAGAGTTTTTCATACCTTACTCTTTTTCTCACTGCAGAGTTCAGGAGAGAACAAACAGCTTAAAAAGTGCTGACCTCATCTCAGCATACGAATCAAACCTCCTTCTTAAGTAACCACAGGTGTTACTAGGGATAGTCTTTACCCCAAAATTGTCATTTAATTTAGAAGGCTCACTGCTGTAATCCCTTGGTCAAGATGGTAGCAAAATAAGCTAGAGAGCTGTTCAGACCACACAGAGCAGATTGATCTATGCTTATGTCTTTCCATTCATTATAAACACCATCACAACTTCATCAAGTTTCAGCTCAGATGCAACTCACCATGTTCTATCTACTTAAATGCACAGCTTCGGTAAAGAAAATTCCCACACCTTGCACGGAGATGTGTAAAGTGCTTTTTTCCTTACAGTTACAACAAGCAACAGTAATTTATGAATTTTATGAATTGAGAATTTTTCATCCATTCACTTCAATTCAGGAATTGGAACTATTACACACACTTATCAATATCAAAAGCTTCTCAATAACAAATGAATTTTACCTTTCATAAAGTTGGAAGAATTTAACTTCTGGAATTTCTTGAAACCTTCATCACTTGGGAACGGATAAAATTTGTTGTCTGCTTCTCTCATCTCCCAGTAGCCATGCAATGACTTTCTCCATATATAGATGCCCTAATTTTGGAAAGGAAAAGCCATAAACCATGTCAACTGTATTTCCTTGTCTTATTGTATAGTCCAACAGAAACCAGATCCTGTCATAAGCAGATGTGCTCTAGAATTCTCTCCCTATATTTTTGGAAAATATATATATATATATTTTCAGTTACTTAGGTGTTCTCAAAGACTTTATTTCAGTGACTGTAAATATTTGGATACAGTTTAATCATCCTTTCGTAATGGCATAGAAATTTAGAGATTTTAAAACCAAGCAATGGTAGCTCATGATGATTAGAAAGTTGCAAAATTGTTACTCTGACAAATTGAATTAGCAGGACAGCGGTATTACATTATGATAGTTTATTGTAATAAATGTATGTTTCGATGTAAATACTCGCAACTCCCTTCTCTGGAATATCTCAGCAGAACACAATGCTAATTAAAACACCCGGCCAGTTAAATAGAGAACATGGTTCTCCATACATACGTTCAGGAAATGGACAGAAAAAAAGTGTTTGATCCAAAGTCAACTGAAGCTAATGGAAAAAGTCTTACTAGTCCCAGTGGCAATTTCTCAACTGCACTGTGCCCATAATTAAAAGCAGATGGGTGCTGAAAAGCTAGCCCTGGTAACTAACACACAACCCTGGGTCACATAATGAGTCTGGCTCAGATCTGAGAATGGAACTCAGATCTACTGAATTTCTACTGAGAGCTTTAATCACAAAACTACTATTCTTAATTTAAAATCAAGAGGTTTTGAAAGAAATATTAGCAAGGCGCTAATTTTTCACTTCAGGGGAATATATTGTTTCTCAGCTAACTAGCTTTTATATTTCAGGCCAAATAAGAAACCAAAGCTCTTTGCTATTGCGTTAATTAAGGATTTTTATTCATACCCCTAAGCAATATACTAACCTCTAAATGATTTTCCAACTAGAGCCTGAATAGGAGTAAAACTGAAGTACAATTAAGGTTTGCAGATTTGCCTATATTATAGCTTTCTAACTGTAACCTTTCCACCCTGCTCTGTAATTAGCAAACCAGTTCATAAGTTCTCCAGACACAGGCGTTTGTATAGAGCTCAAGGCTTCAGTATGAACTCTGGAATAACCATGCCACGAAAATAAAGCAATTTTGAATCAGAGAAACAGCAATACCACATATTGCTCCTGTCTCCCGTCTTATAGTCATTGAGATTTCCCACCCCCCAGCTTAAAAGGCCACAGATTTATTTTTTTTTTAAAAAAAAACAAGACTTTTTACTTTTCAATTTTGTTATGCGTGCCAATTCTTTAAACACAGCTACAGACAAAAGTGGCTTCCCTCACACCTCACCTTCTTTAAAAGAGGACTTAAAAAAGGACCACCCCATCCTGCAGGGAGCCTGTGAGAGACACGTTCATGTGAAGGCATTACAGGCCACATGTGGGATTCAACATGAAACCAGTTCTAAATGATTTCTTTTAGTCTGTGAAAGTAGGGCTTTGGGGTCAAAAAAGCACCCAGGTATTCACAAAACTCCAGTGAGACAGAAGCTTATTGAAAACCAGGTAATTTTCTGTGCTATGGCATCTGAGGACTCTGGCTGCCAGCTCCTCTGTGGCAGCATCTTTCCCTGAGCCACCAGCACCACCCCAGCGCAGCAGACTCTCCACAGCACACCAGAGCTATACACGAGGCACAAACAGAGTGCTCACAATTCACTAGGCTGAAAGACAGAGTCCTCCAGATGCAGGGCACTACTACTTGCAGGCATGGCTGAAAATTTTGTCACTAAGAGGGAAGTCGCAGCACAGTAAGGCCTAGACTAGTTGGGCCAGCCTTGAAACAGGAGAGACCCTCCTCACCCAGCCTCAGAAGCAGCCACAGAAGCCATTTTAGTTTAGTGCCTCACAGATTCTCTCATAGTCTGTGAGGCAATGTGATAAACAGCAACACTTGCTGCAATACATTAGCTCTCCCTTCAGGTGTGGAAGTTTGGTGCTCACCTCAGCCAGGCTGGAGCTGCACCTGAGTGATTTCAACCAATCTACCCTGAGACCCTAGCCAAGGCTGCCCCCCATAGCAGGGTGAGGGGGAACAATACAGACAGCCACAATCCTCCCCCTCATTATTATTATTATTTGTGGCTTTACTTCCTTGTTGTTTTACATCCTCTTTAACCTGTCTCTGCAGGTATAAATTGTGAAGGGAGAGCACAGCCTGGTTCCTGCTCTGAAGCTAAGAGTAGATGGCTGAGGTAGGCCTTGAGAGGTTTTTGTCGCACACGGGGTGGCAGCTGTACAGTAGCTCAGTGGTGGTTCAATAAGAGCTCTGCTTGAAGTATGTTGTTTAAGCAGAAGCTTAGTTAATATTTTCACTGTTACTGTAATACAGCATATAGAAACATTCTTTAGCTGGATTGTGCTGTGGTAAAGGTAGCTAGGGCAGAGTAGGTGTTGGTGGAGCAGTTGTTTTCCTGCACTGAAGTGAATGTCCATGTAGGAGAGTATGGTCTGGAACGTTCTTCCCAACAGGGTCCTTACAGGTATCCTGAGGGAAGGTAGTTTGTTGAGTAACCTCGATGGCAAAATAAAAGTTCAAGGTTGGTTTTGGTGGAGGAGACTGCATATAAATAGTATTATCAGGTCATAAAGCTTACATAAGCAAGTGGGCTGTGTCACCAAAGTAAAAACAACCCCAGTGCCTCCCTCTTTATACGTCACTGTTGTGAAAATGTGATAAAACTGAGGTAATGTCACTGGCTGTTTAATACCATCCATGTGCTCATCCTGATAGTATTTCCCAGAAATACTTGGCCTCTTCTACATTGTACCAAGTTTGCAAAGCTTGTATAAAATACATGCTTACAATCAGAACGCACAATCAGAACACAGCACTTACAAATAATAACTTCATGAAACCTAGCAATTTTAAAAAAAAAAAAAAAAAAAAAAAAAAAGAAAAAAAAACAAACCATTCAAATATACTTTATTTTTTTTTTTTTTTTGGGGGGGGGGGGGGGTGTCAGGATAAACCTTTTCTTTGCCTTTCATATAGAGCATTTAGAGTACACTTGAGTCATGCTTTCATACTGTTCTCCAGAACCTGAGAGCTAGCAATATAAGGATTTTTAAATTGAAGTTGGGATTCTCAAACAATCTTAAGAGCCTGAGGACTGGGATTGTAGGGGAAATAAACATCACCTATCAAAATATCATGAGTGTTATAACACTGAACGGGGATAAAAACAGTTTTACAGGTGAATAGAAGAAAAAAGCTTAAGCTGAAAATAAAATGTAGCTTTTCAGCCTATTTAATCTTCATTTTTAGCTTATTGACTAGCGAAAAGTCAAATCAGGAAGCTGCTGATGAGAATGTAAAGGGAGAACTGAGGCAAGTATTCGATTATGCTCATAATCTGAAAGTGAAATGGCTCATTATCAGAGTGGATGAGAAATGGGTCATTCTTATAATCAAAAGATGTCTGGCCATGCAAGATATTTGACTGCTTACTTGCAACCATAATTTGGCCAATCACATTGTTTTTGTCATCATGTTGGATATCCAAGAAAATAATGGAAAAGATACTCATTGTATCTCTGAGAAAACAAGTTGCTTAAATTGCCCTTTCTTTTCTGTCTCTAATTGCAAGGAGTATAATAGAAATCAGATTGAAGGAAAACATGTTGATGATGTGCCTACAATATTAACAAAGGAATAAAAATTCTACCCAGATCTAGAGGAAAGATGTTAAAGCACATTTACTATTACTTTTTTATTTTTATTTTTTTCCTCCTGTAAACAAAGATATGCTTACAGAGTGGCTAGCTTTACGCAAGCTGTTCTTTCAAACCTGTTAATATGTCATTTGGATTTATGGCAACAACTGGAAAAGTAGGAATACTCATTCCCCTGAGTACAGGCAAAGCAGATCTATGGCAGACTGCTATATTCTGTGCAGCATCTGCAACCAAGGTTTTATCATCAATCAGAGCTAGTGAAATAAGTTCTGGAAAAATGAGAAAACTTTTAAAATATTAATACAGCCATCATTGCATGAGGCTTTGATTTTACAAAAATGGCTCTGGATAATACTTCTTTCTTAGGAAACCACCACGTATCCAGGCAAGTTGTCTTAGCCTAATGTCATCATTTTCATAATGACTGAAAGTGCTGCTCTAACAGCACTTAGACAAAACAATTGCTTTGATCTTTGGATATAAATTATCCACTTCTGTCCATCTATGAATTAATGGTAGTGGTGTAAAATGTGTTTGCCAAATAGTGAAGGTTGTAAATTTTTAGTATCATGGATTTTGTCCCTTAAATCACTGAAAATCAGATGTTTTGCTCAGTGCTCTTGTAGATCAGCTATTAGAAAGTAACTGGTATTAGGATGCATAGGGTGTCCTCTGAAGTAGAAAGACCCGTGCCAGAGTCGTGGGCAGTAGATAAGAACTGTTTGAGTGATTTGGAGGCAAGTCTTCCAAAATTCTGTTTGTACTTTTTTGATTGGTTCACTGTAATTGCCTAGTCAAATGATCTGGTTGTCAGTTCACCTGACTATGAAATATAAATATTAAGGGTCTTCAGAGATGATGTGAATTTTAGTTGTTTAATGTTTTTAAAGTACTCTAAGGGTATTCGACAAAATATGTTCACTGCAATATTTTAAAAACATCATTTTATTTATACTGATTATATAAATGTATATAGGAGTATGTTGTGTGAGACAAATACTGAGACATACACAATTCAACATTTACTTTACACAGTAGATCTTCTGTGTGCTGCATTTTCTTATTCATTTGATAACTTTCCATATTTGAGCCATGTAATTAAGTGTATATTAAAATTAGACTCAGGTTTGGAAAGGAATAAATAGTGGTCCTGGTGTTACACGACTTATACTAGTTTAATTCTTCAATCCACTTTAACAGTGAAACAGTGTAAATTAAGCTCTTTGATCTTCTCCCCAGGGAACTTCATTTTGCATTGTGTGTGTTTGGTGTGTTTTAAACACTTTTTCATATGATTTCTAAGAAAAGAGAATTATACAACACAAGGTGCTTCACTATTAGGAACTAGCATCGTAATTCATTTGGCCTGTGTAAGCTTGCATCTGAAAAAATACAAGTAACCTTTCAAATATTAACATGAGCCAAAAGTCAACTTAGTCATCTGATGAGGCACTGACAAATTCACAACCTAAATGACATTTGTCACACTGAAGTAGAAACAATTATTAATAATTTTCATTTCATTAGAAGCACTACAATGAAATGTCAACAACTTTAAAAGTGTAGCAGAAGTGTACAAATTAATTTTGATTTTCTGAAGTGTAATTATCTTTGTAAGTACCACACTGTGTAATCACTTTTGGCGCTATTACTTGTGCAATCAATAACACTTAAATGTACTTAGCTGTTTTCAAACATGGTTTCCTAAGGTCATCCCTTACTGGTGAGGATGTTTCAGTGTGAGTGTATACGGAATTGTTTTCCAACAGGTCAAAGATGTAGGGCATTTTTAAAATCTATTTATCCATCTTTTTTTTTCTCTCTCTTTTTTTTTTTTTTTTTTTTTTTCTTTCGAATGGTTGTTTAGAAGGATGTGTCAAATATTGTCTTGATGTTCATTGCAAGTCCATTTCTATACGCTGGGTGGCAGCATTAGCTGTCTCACATGTGCGTGCACCTCTTGGGGCTCATCCTACTTTCCAAACGCAACCTGACTGCAGACTTAATTATATTCCCTTGAGCCAGGCAGTCAGGCCAAATTTGGCCGCACATTAGCCAGATGAATGGTTTGTAATCATCTAAAGAAGTACATCTAGTTCCCACAAGCTTAGCCAGTCCTCAAGTGTCAGCATTTGTAATAATTCAGGAGCTCATAATGCTTGAATACAGAAAGATCACAAGAAGACATGTCTTGATGGAAAGTTACTTTACTACCTCATGGCTTAAGACCTATGCAGTTTCAGCTGACATTGATAGGTACGCACCCATATTTGGACAACACTGTTATCAGCATTTTGCTAATGAATTAGTTTAACTCTATTATTTTACCAAATTGCTGGAGATCTCCAGGACTAATTGGTCTATAATCCTCTGCCAACACTATTGCAGAGGATAGGAGCAGAGGTGGTTGCCAATTCACGCAATGGCAGCAGCTATCTGGATCAAACATGTTTTGAGTTGGTTTTTGGAATCAACAGCAGGCCTTTATAGGATCAATTTTATGATGTAACCTGAATGGATGCTGGAGTTTTGTGTTCTAACACAGCTTTTCAACCTTAGCTAATATCATCTACAGAATTGTATCAATGATATATCTCTATTGGTAGATATCACTTAGAAGCAAAGCTGATGTAACCAGTGATAGGAATGGAAGAATATACTTCAAAACTACTGAAATTACAGATCCTGTGCTCATCCCTCCTGGCATGAAGCTAAAACTTTGGCTTCCAAGTTCCTTCGTGGAGAATAACTACTGGCACTATTTTTGCTTCAAAATGAAAACACTGATTTTGAAAACGGACTCTGAACAGCCTATAGTATAAACAATAAAAATAGATTGGAGTTTCCTCTCTGATAACTAAATTATCCATGAGTATTAAAGAATAAAAACAAGAAGGTGACTCTGTTATGCCATGGGGAAAACCAAGCCTGAAAATGTGCTAAAAGTATTAAGTGTCATAGTCAACATTAACAAGTCTTGCGATTTATTCATTTTTAGTGATATAAGTATCATTACAGATAGCAGTTCTTCAGCCATTTTTAGTAACATGTTAATTTAAGAATGCAGCAGACAAAACATTGCAGGCACTAACTTATTTAGAGACGGAATATGCCAAAATCCAGGACAATATTAACGTAAAAGGAACAGCACACATTTTCTTAACATTTCTAGTTTTCTTTCAGAAGTAATTCTCTGCATTTGTAATCTACATGGAAGACTAACTTCCTCAGTATGTTTTGGGCAAGTGTCTTCTATTCAGAAGAACACTTTTCATGTACAGCATAGGAAAATGCGGTTGCAGTTTGGAGTAATGCATGTATGAATGCACCTACTTGCTAATTGTGCCAGAAAGTTCCTGTTTGGATACTTTGGCAAACTGTCTGTACAGTATGTAGTCCTGCCTACAGTTTCAGTATTCTGAATTTTCTTTTGATTCTTGGGACAACTAAATCGTGAAATTCCTTGCAAATAGTCTAGAGACCGTAGTTTTGATGATTTTGAAAGAAAAGCTGCTGGATAGGCCATATGTAGGCTATATCATGGGTTCAACTGCTCTGAAACATACAGATAACTGAAGTTTTTAGTTTCCCTTCCATTGAGATAAACACAGAATTTGCTTTTGGAAGACAATTTTTATTAAAAAGTACAATACATCTGGCTGTTTTGAAATTTATGGGTAATAGATGCATTTGTGTGCATCTTTCATTGTGTTAGTGTAAAGATGTTCAAAACACTGTAGCAGATTCGAATCTTGTGTTATTTCCATTGAAAAGTTGAAGAGATTATTCTGTTCATTTTGCAAGAAATACTTTTCTAATGAATTTTTCTAATTTTCTCATTCAATAATTTTTCCTAATGAAATTTTCATTGCTAATCAGGTTTGGTTAGATACTATGAATATCTAGGATTCTGGATTACTGTCTCAGTTTAGTTATGTAGCATTGGGAAAATTAAATTAAAATTTGGATTGAATTTTAAAATTTTATTCACATTTTGCTTTTTATTACACAGCTAAAGAACATTGTGAAAAAAAAAGGACATGGTGGATAGTGTGCTCATCCTTCTAGGAATTATCAAGATACTTCTGTTTGATCTTACATGGATTATATTTTTACGAATTTAATTTACTTGCCTGCTGGTGACTGTGCTAACAGAAGAATATCTGTTTCATGTACTGAAATGTAATTTCAGGATAATGTTTTTTTTTTTTTAGTGAGTAAAAACAGGAACAGTTAACAGACTGTTTTGTCTGCAGTCCACCAGGCTGCTCATGAGATGTCTGAACCATATTTAGTAGATGAAACAGAAGCATTGATTGTGTGACCTGCTGTGATGCATCATAAGTCCTACAAAATAAAGTGTTTTTTTTGGCCACAGAGTATTGCATTTAAAAGGCAGGATCGGTTAAATAAAAATTGAAAAACAGAAGAAATAAAGCAGACCTTGTCAGCTGCAATTACATCTTCTAGTTGCTGAAAGATAATATAATTCAATGTCTGTGTTAGCATTCAATGTTAACTTATGGGCAAGTAATTTAGATGAATTCTCAATGAGAAATTGAACTTCAGGTGAATCAGCAGGAAAATCAGTGTGTTCTGTAACTGAATGGAAAATAGTTGAGTCAGCGCTGGCAGTGTGCTTGATGCCAATGCCCATGCCATGGAGGGATTTACTGGTTTGACATGTATTACGTTATTTCAGATTCTGAAATGAGGAGTTACTCCCATGAAATATGGAGTAAAAAGTATTAAAGAAAAGCTCAATTCCCAAGTTCAGTGAAAAGCTTCCAACTTAGGCAGAAGCTAGGAGGTACTAATACGAGCACTGTTTCATGTGTAGAATCTCAATGTTGATAGTTGATTCTGCCATGGGATATGAGATGAGATGTTTCCAGGCCTCTATGATTTTTTTTCACACTTCTGTGGTCATTAGATTACAACATTCAAATAAACATTCAGCATTAATTTGAGTTATGGAAGAAGCAAAGAGAGTGTCAGTTCATTTTTTTGCTAAACTATTTTGCAGAGGAAAAGGGGAGCTTCATCTTTGTCTCACCCAAGTACAAGACAAGGGAAGCACCTGTCCAAGGGAACAGGTTTTTGGAGCACTGAAAATGCATGTTAATGTGAACAATCTCAGGAAAGGAATGACTAAAAGGAAGTGAATAATATTGGTTTGCCAGAGTTGGAAGTCTGGATATATGAGCATTTTTAAGCTGTTTTTATTCTTTTATTTTTTATTTCTTTTTTCTTTTCTTGAAGTAAGTTTGTAGGGTAGTGGAAGCAAGTTTTCAGGAAGGTCTTGACTGTTCATTTACCTAGACTTGTCCATGTAAGCAGAATTGCCATGTCAAGAGCTTTTTCAACTCAACATACTTTCATAGGCTTGCTTGTTCACTAATTCTGTAAACACAATGGCTAAACTTGAGGTATATTCCCATAGATTTACTTTCCGATTTAATAGTGAGGCTTTAGCCTGATAACTCTGATCTGTGTTAGTGCTTGAAATGCCAATCTCTCCCTTGTAAAATATGATTGTCTACCTTAGTGGAAAATATCCTTATCACCAAGGCAAATATTGTAACAAACAGGTAACGTGTGACAGCTCATCATGGTTCTTGCAAAGATGTACTAAATAGCAGATGACTATCAATAGAATTACAAGGGTTTTTTTGGATGTACAGGTATCTGCATTTTTAATTTTTGTCAAATGCTTTAAAAGGGATGCTAAAACCTGATCTAAATGTAAAAACAGATGCCTTCTTTTGAACAGGGATTAGAAAGCAAATAATTAATCTTACATACCTGAGGATTTACGTAAGCTGCTACTTTTTAAATAAAAATCATAAACATACAAATGTAGTCTCTCGTCTCTCTGCCTATTTTGCATCCTCCTGAATAATAATAAAAAAGGAAAAAAAATCCTGGATTTGTCTGGTAGATGGCACTTGACATCAAAAGAAAAGTGCTAAAATTTTCTTGCTACTTTATAGAAATGAAAATTCTTAACAAACATATATTTACTATATGATAAGTGCGAACGTTGGAGCTTGTAAGCTGTAGTGCTGATTAGGTAAATTGGACTTAGAGTAACTGGAGGGTTCGGTAAGCCTCCTACACCAATGAGGTTTGCTTTGCATTCACTAACAAATTGAAAATTTGCATGAGCATTGTGAAGAAAAGATTGGTTGGACTGAACAGGCTTTTAAGTGTGATGGGAAGTGTATAAAACTGACTGGTTTTGACTTCAAGCCAGGTGAAACCAAGTTGATTTCACAGTTACGTTTTTGAATCCTCACATCAAACCAAAATCAAAAGGCCTGGATCTGTGGGAAGTGAAAGAGAAAAACAATTTTTTGCATGAACAGCTACAGGATGAAATCACCAAGAGTCGCATATCTTTAGTGCTTAGTACCAGTCTCTGCTACATAGTGTGAGAAAGGTCTATACTCTTTGTCCAGCTGAGTGAGTTTCTAGAAGTTCATGCCTTGAAGTGGGATAACTGTTTTTATGAATAAGGATACTTTCTCAGAAGACTGCTGGGATTTGAGGGACCAGTACTTTACATATCACTTTATTGAATTCAGACTGAGCTCCCGGAGCTATAATGATTGGTTTAAGCTTATGGCAATAAGGCTACCTGAATCAACGTTTTCAAACACAAAGGCCTAATTCTAGCAAAGAAAAACTGAATGACTCACCTTTGTTCAAAATTGGGTTTGTATTAAATTTTTGTCCCTGTTACTTCTATATAAGCATGCCTCATAAAGCTTTTAATTTCTTTGCACTTCTCTGCCAGTTAAACCTGCAAGACACAGAACTAAATGTTGTGATATCAAGGTGGAGGAATGAACAGAAGCAGGAGGAAGATGGAATGCCTGGCCGCTACTGTCAGAATTCCTATACATGCATGTTCTCTTGTGCTTTCATTTATTCTGTCAGAATAATAATCCTAAATTGCTTATTTTCTTTTTCTGGGGAACATTTTAATCTTATTGCTACCTTGTTGCTATGTTCATGTGTTGTAGCCATGGTAGTTTTATTTATTTATTTGTTCTGGGCTTGTTTTCCTTGGTTCTTTTTTAATATCTCTGAAGAAGCTGAATACTTGGGGTTTTAAATCCAATAGTCAGAAGAGGAGAGAAGGTGTCTGTGAGCCCAGTCTCCACAGAATACCCACAGTGTCCCCTAGATTGAGAAGCTTTACATGTGTCACCGCTTTGAACATCTCATGCTTCTGACAGCAATGCTTTTGTATTATGTACAACTCACTTTGTCTTGTCTGAAGAACTGTCAGTGTCCCTGCAATATTTCTTAAAGGAGAAATTCTTGTATAAATTCTTCCACTGTTGTTTCCAAACTGCATTTGATGAATATTTTTGTTAGACTGTTTATTTCAGTAAGTGTTACCTTATAAACTTTTAACCCTGTACCTTGACAAAATAGCCACTTCCAGGTGTGCAGGATTGTATAGAATAGACAGGCTGCACTAAGATGGAAAAAAAGAGCAGTGTATGACAGCTGGTGTTCTTTTTAAGATATGGCTATGAATCTCCTTGTTTACAAAGTACCACAGGATCCATGTCCTGTGGATTCACATATATTTTAGGTGGTTCATATTCTTCTGTTTCTCCTCTCACGTTGTGAATTTTCATGGTCTCATCAGTTGCAAAGCAAGTTAAGGGTTCATCAGAGCATCGGGGATGAAAAATTCAGTGGAAAAAGATTTGCATTGAAATCTATAGTGATTGCTTGTGAGTGCAGTCTACAGAGACAGTTTTTAAACTTCACAGTTGTAAAACCATTTTTAAGGTTGTCATTTGGAAAAAAAAAAAAAGTCTACAGAAGACAAAAGGAATATTTTCCACAGCAGTCTGGTATGCAACAGCTATTGCTAGGAGCAGAATGCTACAACTTCTGTGAAAGGCTTTAGTTAAGTAACTGTTTTCTAGCAGTCATTAAGTCTTGCATCTCAAGAGCTGCATAGAAAGCAGTAACTATAACTAGTGCTCTGAACTTTACTGATGAACAGCAGTTTGCCTTCCAGCAATTTAAGCCTTTACACACACTGGTACATGTGTCCAAGCTACCCTTATCTTCATTGTTTTCCCCAGCTGGAAAACACATTTTGAATTGTAGTACTTTGCTATCAGGCTTGTGAAGAGCAAAGGCAATATACTGCTTATGTTTTCAATAAATGGGGCACATGTTGACTCTCTGAGCAGTGGAGAGTATTCATAAACCAACTGCATACTGAAAGGATGAAACCAAACATGTAAGGATTAAATACTTCACTGAGACAGAAATTACGGCACTTTTTTTATAGGAGTGAACAGGTGGTGCTTTTAATCCAACCAAAATTAACCCATGTTCAATAATTTATGCACTCAAATTGACTCTAACAAATGCTGCCTAATTATGCATTCTTGGAAGAATGCGCTTTACAGTGGGTTTCAATTGGAATTTGGATCCAACTGGAGATGTGTTCTCACAGCAGTTTTAGTATATAATGGAGTAAGGAATGCAGAATATAAAGAATTTTCAAAGTAACTTTGCTCTGAATCCTTCTGTAGTTGTCTACATAACATGTAATAGTCACATTTTCCAACAGTGGAAATTAATAACAAGCAAAATCCTATCTAGGGTTTTCTTAAAGAGCTGTTCATGTCAAAGAGTGTCCTCACATAATCAAAATAAAAGTAGAACAGTTCATTAGATTTGTAGCTGGTCTCAAGAAAACATGAATGCAGGAGTTAGTCTGTGCTTGAAGTGGGAAAAGGAAGATAAATACACAAGCCATCAGTAATCTTTAAAGCCTTTCTACTATCTCTTTCTGAAGTAAAAAATAATAGAAACTGTTAAGATAGGTTTACCCACATCTGTAGGGCAGTGATGGGCCTTTTTTGTCAGTTCTTTTCAGTTTGCGCAGGGAACACCTCTTCAAATGGCCATTGTATTCTTGAACCATATAACTAAAATATCCTTACTGTATATATTATTTTTGCATTTATATGGCAAGAAATTTTTTATTCTATTTAACCTTTACCTGTTTGTCCTAGTCAGTGAGATATCATGCCTATCCTTTTTCATCTGTTGAAGTAGTGTGACCTTATTTTAACATATAAGGAACAAGGATGAAGGAAGATTAAGTGATATGCCCAGAAGTCTATGGCAGATATGGTCATAGAGCATCTAAACTACACTGTCTTTCCTTTTCGTTGCTGTCCCATTTTACCTTCCCATGTTGATTTTCTATTTCTGATTCTGCACAAAATCAAAAATAAATAAAAAAAAATCTAGCCATGAACTTCCAAGAAAAAAATCAGCTAGAGATTATTTTTACTTCGCAGTTCAATGTATGCCTGTTAGACAAAGCTGACAAAAACTTACGCATTCTCAAATAAAAATATAATGAAATGTTTAAGAATAATAATTTCCACAGTATTTTCTGAATTTTCCTTTCAGGTGCTTTACAGTTTAATGTTCCCTTCTTCTACTGAATCCAATGTGTTTCTATGTCGATTCAAGGAGCTTTCTCCCACTGTAAGATCGTCAAGTACATTTATTTCTTTTGTGTGCTGCTTTTGATAAAGTGTTACTGAAGTCCAAGAAAATTATGTACTGCTCTTCCTACATTTGACTCACTGTGAATTTTAATTTTTTTCCCCTTGAAGGATTCTGTCACAAATCAGTCACAAGATTTCTTGATGAATTCATACTAGTGGACTGCCTCTTTGTTGCCCTGATCAGCACTGTGCATAGTTTTTCCTTACTGAAGTAAATGTAAAACATTTTTATTGTTTGCATATCTTGCTGGTCTCTTCTGAAAACTGTTTCTGCAAGATGATAAAATATAACTTTGCTTTCCAACTTGTAGAATATTGAGGATCCTGTTTTTCTTCTGCTTTCAAAAATTGTTATAGAGAAATATTTCTGTACTTCACAATTGGAAAAAAATGTAAGGTCATGCTATTTTTTCTCATAATAAGAACCAGAATAATACTGTAGCAGTGAGTTAGCGTTCGTTGTTACATCACTGAAATAATCGCACTTGTAGATTTGTGAGTTTGAGGCATCAGTGAGATTATTCACATAAATAAAGTCAGATGTTTTTAACTGACGCAAGGCTGAGCGGTAGCACACAGACCGAGGGCCCCAGTTCCCCACTGGATCTACCTGGATGAATCTGTGTAAGCAAATGACATAGTTACTCTAAAACTGTATTCTCTGACATCTGTGGAGCATGTCCTCCAGAAAGTTTCAAATTTTCTTCTACAGCAATAAACTTTTTTTTTTTTTTTTTTTTTTTTTTTTTTTTTTTAAACAATCACACTTCACTGTAGTGGCAATTTATGAATAATACACTCCAAGCATGTTATTAGAAAAGGACAATAGTATATTTTTAGTCTGGAGAAGGTAGTTATGCTCAGGTAATTTTCAATGTTTTGTTGTTCAGTTTCACTGAAAACTGAAATTTTATCTTTAAGCCTAGAATTCTGCATATTTTTTCAGCTAAAACATTTGAAATAACATTACAGTAAACAACTTACAGTAATTATTATATAATTACTAAATACAAGTATTAATTAGTAAATACATTTTGTAAGTATATTGACCCTTCCAAGTTTGATACTTAGCTACTGGTTATCATTTCCTTTGCATTCTTCTTGTAGTGAGTGGAAATAGTTCTACGAGGGAGAAACAAACCGTTGAGGGAATTAAGACTGACCATGGCTTTCTCTTGTTGTTCCTGTGAACAGTTGTAGTAGATTAACTGTCTCGTCTCTACTATATTAAAGTTCACAGTGCAGAAGTTCAATTTTTCTGAGCTCTCATAAATTGCTCAATATATGCTGTTAATTATCAGTCAGTATGATTCACTGAAGTCATAACCTGACTCCTTAATGAGTTTCCCATAAATCTGTTCTATTCATTAGAGGTCAAATTGATAACTACTAAGAAGGAATATCAATGCTGAATATATTCTATAAGGATATAATTATAACTAAAACCACCCCAACCCTCGTATCTCCCTCTTCTCTGAATCTTTGTGTTGAATTCAAAGCTCTTAAGTAACTGGTGGTTCTTAACAAGACAATGAAAGAACAGGAGGAACAATGAAAAAATCTGCAAAGTTCTGGGAAAAGTGGAAGTTTCTTATTCATTTTTAACTTATTATTTAATGCATGGGTGCATGTAGTGCATCTATGGAGTGGTCATGTAATGGTCTGAACATTCATTATGGAAAGCTTAAATCTTTGACCGTCCCTTTTTGTAAGTACGTTATCCGTTACAGGAGACGGTAGTGTGGACAAACTTCACCCTGGGAAGGGGACAATAGGAGGAATCAGTATCAACATTCAGATACTCTATGAAGATCTACTTATTTTCTTCATATTTCAAAGAAAACCCACTTTTCTAATTTTAAGTGGCTGAATGATTAGAAAAAGCAGTTATTTCCATATGCCTTTTGCCACTGGATAGCTGGCAAAAATGTTGACACATAATTTATAAGACTAATAAAGCCTAGAAAAAGATTATATGAGAATGATCTCATATATTTTCACAGATAACAGACACTATCAGGAGTTATGAGGCATGCTTGTATCCAATAAGGCCATGAGTGTAAAGCTGAAAGTTATTTAGAGCATTTTAAATTAGACCACTTCTTCTGTTTGCACAGGTCAAATAAATTTGAGGAAAGCAGCCTGAAAAAATCAAATCAAATTGTGAGCTGGAAATGTAATATAAACATAGTCTGAAATCAAATCATGTACTTCATATATATCATATTTTGCAAATATGAGCTTTCAATAAGAAATAAAACAATGGAACTTTTAGGTAAAATTTTAATTTATTATTACTTGCAATATATATTTAATATAAATATGTGAGTTGTTTTTGGAAAAGCGTTGATTTAGAAAGATGTGAATTTTTACTTCTGAGCCTTTCTTCCAGGGTCGCTTTCTCTAATATCTGCATATACTTATGGATATTGTATTGGAGAAGCAATATTGTATCATTTTCTCAAGCTCTGCTATAAGATGAAGTGGAAGTGTTCTTAAAAAAATAGAGATAAATTTGGCTAAAAGGAGGATAAGGTGAGGATTCAGGTGCTTCTGGAGGTTTCTGAGAGTTTGGTTTTATTTTATTTATTTATTTATTTATTTTAAGCTAAAAATGTGGACGGTACAAACGCCTTAGTATCCGCAGTTCTCTCAATGTTCTTTGATAGCATGATTTTTTCATTCAAGAACCTTAAAAAAAGCCTAGGATAAATTGCAATAAAACAATGAGAAAATTTAAGAGCAAGCATATTCGAGTTCTGATGAAAGGAAACAAAAATAGTTGAGAGACAAGAGGAAAGATTGTTTTAAGTGATTTTGCTGGCTGTAGAAGGAGACTAAGTTAAGGTGAGCAATTATGGTTGTCAGTCACAGTGATCACATATGATTACATTAAATGTCAAGACTTCGAATGCTGGTATATTATCAAGATTGAAGTAGGGTGTTCACAGTGAGTAATGAAAAACATTTACACAACTTTAGCTAAGCTAACTGCAGTCCTTCTTTGCTCAGCTATGTTCACATACTTCATGACAAGTGATCCTCAGATTCTCGTTTTCATTTCACTGGAGAAGCAGTGCATAGTGGATGAAACTGAAGGAGGTTTTGACAGAAGAGTTTCTATCTTCCCCAAGATTGAGTGATAGGAGGTGAGGCAATGGCACAAAACCAAGGAAATTTGAGGTGATCACAGGTCTGATAATGGAAGCCTATAAATTATTAACATGATTATAATTGGTTAAATAGAAACAATTATAATTGACAAAGTTGTGCATAGAATCAGGATTGCACCTGCATCAGAAGCTTAATATTGCTTGAAAGGGTTACAGGAAAGAAGTCAGTCAGTAAGTGACTGTGGTAGATCTGTTTTTAATTCTCCTTCTTCCAATTTTTCAAACAGGAAATGCAAACTTAAGCAAAACTCCCTCATACACAGCATTACCAGTATTTGTATGCTTTGTGCTTTATCTATTTCAGCACTTAAATTTGCCTGTATCTGAAAACTTTTTTTTTTTTTTTCTCTAGGTTGGTTGTATGACAACTTTTTACTTTTGTAAGAAATTTTTCTGCCACAAATCACTTCAAATTTATCTTGAGTTTCTGTTAAAGATTATAAAGGCCCAGCTCCAGTTTCAGGAAAAACAAACAAACAACAACAAAAAACTTTTAGCTGAATCTTTACACCCTGTGGAAAATCTCTGTATTTTGCTTTAGACTTTTTTAGCCATCAGTCATAGGTTTCTTACAAAAGATGCTCCAAGGCCATCTTTAACCTCTTTTTCCTTTCACTCTCCAGCTGCTGCACAGCAGGTAAGAGATTTTTAAATACATGCTAGTATCTGTGGAAAACTAATTCCTGATAAGTAACTGTCTTTATGAATTCCATTTCTCTTCACAAAAAAATAACTTGTAGTATTTTTCATAGGTTTCAGTTTTTAACTCTTTGAAAATAAGTCCTATGGGATGCTGCTTAGTTTACTGACGGGACCCTGTATCAGAGGTTTTCTCAGCTGGGCACTGAAAAAGATTGAAGGACACAGAACTCAAAGTATTCACATCACATAATCTAAGCTTGAACAAATGCAGTTCCTCTGTTTCTGGTGTACATCTTCCTATATTAAAATTAATTTTAAATCATCTCTTTCAGCAGTAAATATCTCTTGCTGACCTTCAGAGTCTTATTATGTCCTTTGTCAATCTATTGTTCTTTATGTATTTGAAAAATATCTTCAAACCTCAATCTTTTTAATTCTGTATTTTTTACGTTTGTTAATACATTTAAAATTTCTGTGAATCTCAGCCTATGGCTCACCTGTTACTTAAGGACTGTGTTATTTTCATACCATCAAGACTTCCTGCTTTTCCTTCACTTTTTCATTATCAGTTCTCCTAATGTACTTGCTATGGGCAAACGTATAGTTAGGGAATATACATAACCCTTGAGAGTATGTTGTATAGAAATACTTCCCTGGGATTAACACAGCACAAAACAGCAGGATAAATATTGAAAAAGCACTGTTCTCATATAGCACTTAACACAGAAAAAAGTTAAAGTGAAGACTAAAATGACCAGTACTGCCCCTGCCCTCATCTTGTCACGTAAGTAGAGAGATTAAGGGCTGGTATTCTATGATGAATTCGGTCATTCCAGTGGTATTTTGGTTTAGATATTATTCTTTAAAAGTCATTGACGGAAAAAAGGAAATATATTTTATTGGCACATCTGATAGAATAGTCAGGTGTACTTCTCAGTGGGAGCTATATTAGGGTCATATTAGAGGATTTTTGTTTTTAAAGGCCGCTCTGTAAATCGTCGGTGTCTGATTTGGGAGATTTAGAAAGGACATGGAGAGTGGTAATGCTCTTTGAAGACTGTTCTTCAGTATCAGGATCCCAAAATGCTAGTGTTTTCTTTCACTGTCTGTTTCCTGGGATTTTTGAAACTGTATTATATAAATGTACCCAGGCTGTAAATTTGACTTATTTTGCTCCCAGGCCCTAGTCTACTTCAAATTTATTCTTAGACTTCCTGATAAACTAATTCTCTCTCAATTGAACCTAAGCATGGAACAGTCAGTCAGAATCCTCTGTCAAACTGGCAATCTGTGAGCATTTTGAACTGAAAACCCTAGTAAAACACTGTGTCTCAGGGCCCCAGGAGCAGCATCTGGGACTGAGAGAGAACCTTGCCAAATCCTGTGTGATGTGGATGTGGCCACTCTCCAGAATGTGTGAGCTCTGGCAAGTGTGGATATTAGCCAGATTCATGGGTCAGGTTTTCTCCCTAAAGAAACCAAAGGACTGAAGTTTTGGGGGAGAATATATATAATTTGATAGCACCTGCTTAGCTGCTCTCTAATAAAAAATAAATCAGGGCACAAAGAGAAGTCTCAGAAGTGCCATGTGCTGAATAAACACCCACTGTATCTATTTTATTATCTGTTTAAATTGAGAGATTTAAATTTATATTAAGTTGCTTTTTCTTGTTATGAAAATGAAAAAGTCTTTATAGGATGTAACTTAATACTATTGTAAGACTTGTATATAGCTGGAGCAGTACAGTGTATATAGAGAAAAATTCTGGTCTTTAGATCTGTACGTACAGAAATGAGGGCTGGACACCCAGTGATTTGCTGCATAAAAGCCAGCTATTTTCAGACACCAGTTCAGAGCACTAGGTTGTGGAGAAATGTTAAGTAAAGGAGAAGGCAGAACTGTTGTGAAGCTAATGTGGTCCTAAATAATAATAATTTAAATATAGTAGACTGCTTTGTAAAGAGCTGCTTTTGAAAGGCACGCTGTGTTCCTAAGAGGATAAGGTATGATCTGTGTATGTCAGTGCAAGTGAAGTTAACGGTCTTTTTGTCTTTTTTTTTTTTTTTTTTTTTTTCCCAAAGTAAATAAAAGCAGAAACCCAAACAGCAACAACCACCAGCACCCAAAACCAACAATCAATCAATCAATCAAACAAACAAACAAAAAAAAATGGGATGGAAAATAAGCTGTGGAACAAAAAAAATGTAATTGATATTGTAGGTTGTTTAGGATTTCTTAGTAGAGGGATTGCAGTTTGTGTAGGGATGTTGGTACATGTAAAACTAAAAGTTATTTCGTGGGAAAAAAAAATCACATTAGTTTACAGTTACATCATCAGCATGTTACAATGCAGCACTAATTGTTTAACAATTAAAAAATTCCCCAAATGTACATGATTAATGTAATCTTAGTAATATATGAATTGAGTTGCATGTTTGTGTTTTTGTAGTTTTTTAAACATGCAATTTAAATAAGTAAATAAATTTAGTAGTGGAAATAAACTGTGGAATTTATTTATGTTCATTAATTGTACAATTATACAGAGTACTATTTGACTGTAAAATTTATAGTGAAGTGGAATACTGCATTAGGGTGAATAGTTCTACTCTATTTTTGCATTGTGAACATTATTTTTTTTGTAGTGTCACTCCCTCAAATTAGTTTTTTTAAAATTTTATTGATTCATAAATCATTCCATTGTGGAGATTTAATCCAGCAAAATATGGTCATATCATCTTGCTCTTGCTGCAAATAACACACATTAGCATACTTCTCATTATTGCAGTTGAATATTTGGATGCTTTGTGATTATGCAGATTTCAATGAGCAGGCCGGATCAGTACCCACCTTTGGTTAAAGCACAAGTGTCACCAATTATTCAAGTGTCAGTAAGAGACTACAGTTTTTTTCCTCATGTTATTTTTTTTTTATATATTAACAGAAAAGGTGATTGCCTGGAGCAGGGGAACATGTAATATCTGTCTCCTTGCCTATGAGACTGCCTTATACAGAGGATATTCCTTAGTTTGCTGATGTTAGCTCTTTTTTTTTTTTTTTTTTTTTTCTTATGGAGCCCTAAAAATTTGTTTCTGATATATTCCTGCCATTTTAAAAACAAAGTTTCAAAACACCAAAATCTAGTTTACGTTATCTTCCAGTTCTCAAAATGTCAAATTCACATGAATGAATTGTGGTGAAGTCAATGTGTTAACAGCTACCAAAAATAAAAACTGATATTTAAGATTTGTCAAAGATGAACATTAGCAAATAAGGAAAAAAAAAAAAAAAAAAAAAAAAGAAACCAAGAAAACGGATAATCTGTAGTATAGTTGCTGATTTGCTTTACATTTCTTTTTCAGTTAATTTTAACAAACTTCTGAACAGTTGTGTCTGATTGCTCTAACAATCTGAATTAATGTGGCTAATGCTGCACAACTGTTGGGAAAAATAAGGTTTTGAAAACAAATCACAATAGAATATTCAAAATTATGCAGTGTACTGTAGGAAAACTGTATATGTCTGAAGATCCAATCTATAAGATGTGCCATGACACACTGGACAGAGCTTTTGGAACCTGCCAATAACTTTTTTTTTTTTTTTTTTTGATAGACACCATTTAGTTCAGTGACACAATGGGGAAATACATCTGATTGTGATCTTTATATGTTTTGACACAATAGACTTCATTCTTCCCTTGCGAGCATTCAGGTATAAATACAAATGTTACTTGCAATTCTCCAGCTAGCCAGACTTCTAACAATAGATTCAGTCTCAGAGTTATCTGGCAGGTAGGTATGGGAAGAAATAGTTCACATTATGAACACATGAAGTCTCTGAAGAACAGATCTCAAGTTGATGAGATTGTAGCTAACACAGCAGTATTCATGCAAAGAAGGTGCTTTCAAAACACAGCTCAAAAATATAGCTCCTAAAGCTCCTAATAGCCTATAAAGGAAAATAAAAAGATGTCTGATTCTGTGATGCTGGTTTAAAGCAAAATGTTACCTTTTACCGTTAATTGCATTTTATTAGGTCTGATAAAATGGTCAGAATTAAAAGAACATAGAGTAATGTTTTACATTATTTAGAACATATAAAAGTTAAAATGCCATCAAAGCTAACTAATATTATAAAAGGAGAGTTGAAGGTCAAAAGACAGTTAAAAAATTTGGCCAGCTTTTTTGTTGGTACTCTTAAGGATATAGTGTCTGAAGAGAAAGCAGAAATTACTCATTATGTCATACTGCACTAGGAATCTATTCTTTATTTGGTAGCAAGAACACTGAAATCATGGTTATACACTTTATATAAAACCACTGTATATACTTTGAAGTCTTGATTCTTGGCGTTGTAACTACAAAGTGGTCAATGAATTTTGCTATTCTGAAATGCATTACATTTTAAAGAGAATGGGAAAAAAAAAGTTAAATATAGTCATTTCTCCAACAGAGCAACGAAAAATTGCATAGAGATTTAGCATAGCAATTCAAAACAGAAACCTAGAAACTCCCTTTCTTTTTGGCCTTTTGTAGCACTGTTGCATGTCCAAGCCACATATAGTGAGAATTACTATCCGTTTGCTGCCTTCACAGATAAACAGCTTTTTGGGATCAATATGCTCCAAGCTTCATGGATGCAGTGTCTGTCCAATAAAAATAGGATAAGAAACCTCAAGACTTCCGCTAGAAACTTTCATTGTATGTTTTAAATAATATCTATGAGAAAGCTTCAATGTACAAAGGCTTAGGACAGCTGAGAGCTTATTCAAAATATTTCTAAAGAATTGGTAAGAGCACAGAACTGATGTATGAAAATCTGCAAGTTATACCAAAGAATGTATTTTGCAATGGAGTTTAAGAGAATGCTGTTAAATGATGGATTTTATATTTTGATGTCATGCATTTTCTATGCATCAGGTTAGCTCTATAAATAAATATATATTGAAATATCTATATGGTGCTAAACTAGTAAAAATTAGTAGTTCAGCCAATTTTAGCTCAGGAACAGTCTATTGATTTCATAAAACTGGCATATTTTCACTGGGGGGAGTATGCCATTAAGCATCATTATACCAAAATGAATCAAATTGTCAGGTCCCAGAAGTTGCTTGTATTGCTTTTCAGAGATTTTACAGTGTTCACTAAAAAGGTGAATTCTAAATTTTATGTGAAGTTTTTACATACTCAATGTAATCTCTTGGTTACTGAATATTATGCTTCTACTTATTCAGCAGTAATTTTTGCTACTAGTTATACTCCTGTGTAGAATATCTGAAGTATTTCCGTGTAGCATTGGAAGGATTTCAGACTAGTGGTTTTCTAAATGTTCTCATGCTACAGTGCATCGTGCTGAGTGTCCTCTTCTGAAGAGAGTTAGACCCATACACACCTTTTCAGCAGAAACTTTTCCAGACATGATAAAGGTTTTGTTGACTTTTTTTTTCTTCTTCTTCTTCTTTTTTTTTTTTTTTTTTTTTTTTTTTTTATGCCTGTGGAGATGCAGAGAGCTGAGACGACAGCTCTCAGAGTTTTCTGTTCCAATTCTTGAATTTTAGAGCTACCTTTAGAGAAAATTTGTTTGCCCTTTTTCTTGATGATTAGGATCCCTGGTAGTTTTGTCTGGAGAACTTGAAGGATGTGCCAAACTCTTCACAGAGACTCAGCGTGAATATCTTGGCCAGTTCAATAAATAGTTACTATTAAAATGCACTTTTCACAAAGACATAAATGTGAAGCTTGAGAGTGGGATATAGAAGGGATTATTACAGTTATCCAGCCTAACATCTTGCATGACAGGTCAAAATAGACAACCCTGTAAACCCATCAGACCACAGAGTTAAGGTTGGTAATACAATCCTGAGGAGGTAGTGTTGCTTAGAAAATAATGAAACCTGTCGATCGAGCACTAACAGGTGTTATTAGCAGAGCTGAGTGTGTTCTTTTTCACTTTTAAAATTCTAGTGGCTATACTCATTTCCATCTTTAAATATAGGGAGTCTTTGTATGCTCAGCTGTGTGCTTTATCTGTATTATGCTGTGGTGGGCTGGGCAGTTCTGGCTATGGTGTAGGAAAATAAAAAGGATGAAGATGACAGGTGTAAAGTTTATTTCATTTGAGTCCCTGCTAATACTTCCATGTGGCTGTTGGGGGGGCAGCCTGGCTTGTTTCTGACAGCTGATTGGCAGATCCAAAAAAAAAAAACCTCTTCCAAGCTCACAAAGTACCAACAAATTATAAAAATAGCTGGAAAATCTGTATGGGTTTGTTGTGTTAGAATGTTGTCCAGGGCTGACCAAAGATGGTTTGTCCTGCAGCAGAAGTTGTAGTCTTCATATCAAGAACGAAGAAGCAGTGTTGCAGACTGCCCTGCAGGTTAGTACATTGTGTGAAAGATAGAAATTCATCTTAAAATTAAATACTTTATAATTTCCTCCATATCTGAAGGTGGGATTTTCCTTTAGAAACTGAACAGGACTCTGCCTTCATTGATTGCATCTGATGTTTGTTTCAAGTCAGTTAAATGGAAGCCAACTACGGGTCAGAAGTTGGGCACCTGCAAGCAGCTGGTTGCTGAACCTAACCTCATAAATTCTGTTGAGGTACAAACAGTAGGTTGAGCTGAGTACCACACTAGTATGAATTCCACACTTTCAAGGTCAGAGCTGGTTCCTATCCAGGCAGCCTGAGGCAGCTACAGAGTCATATACTTGTCCTAGAATACCTTGAAGACATATTCTAAAAGATATTGAAGATTATTACAAAACTGGAGAAAGAAACTAAAAAAATAAAAATAAAAAACAGAAAGTAGATGCATAGATGACAGTTTTGTATGAAAGTGCAAGGTTCTTAAGCCAAGTTGTTACATTTATCTTTGTTCATTTCTTAGGCCTAGTAAATAAGTTGCACTGATTTGCCTGTTCATCTTAATTAATAAAAACTGGCTTAACCAGCAAAGAATATCTAGGTTGGGGTGCCAGAAAGTAGAGAGCTCTCATCTTCCATCAACTAGCAGTGACACAGTTGAACATTTCCTTGAGCAGATAAACAGGATGAACATCAATGGACATTTGATTTGGAATTCAAAAATGAAGCTTCATCATTTATTTTGAAAATAGTATATCTGCAAAAAATTAAGAGCTGCAAGGATCCAATTAGCTCAATGAAACAGTAATTTATGTGTCATGAAGCAGTCACAGAAAGGAAGCTAAAGGTATGTTTAGAAAGGCTGAATATGTGACTCTTGCTGAGTCACAGCTTGAAAGCTATCTGAATGATGTAGAACTCATTAAACATCATCAGCTTAAAACCATTCATGATGATGAATAAAACTGATATCAACTTCACACCAACAAGAGATCTTAGCTTTTTTTTTTTTTTTTTTTTTTACCTAAATTTAGCAATGAAGGGATGTTTGGTACATTTTATAAGGTGTATTTCTTATGTATTGAGCACTGCTGTAACATAGCTGGAAACTGTAATACAACACCCATGGAGATTTTTCCTGGTGGAATGGCTGCAAAGTGAAAGTGCTCACATTTGCTCTCTAATTCCAGTGTGAAGGCATTCTTAACTGCACATTTGCATTGTTTTTTTCTATTTTTTTTTTTTTTTAGTCTTTAGCAAAAGAGAAAAATAAATCGATGATTGTCAGCTGCTGAAAACCTGATATATGTGCTGAAGAACTGGATGGTCATGTTTATGGTGGTGGAGAGGTTGCTCAGAGCTCAAAATTACCTTGTTAAATAACACCTCGTATAGCAGTGTCTATATACATCAATATAGACACATGGTATATATTGATAACTGGCAGGTCATTGTGAGAAGATGTTTCCTATGATTAATCTAAACAAGAGTAACTCATTCTGTCATGCTCTTTTGTCACACACTTAAATGAGAAAATATTTTCACTGGAATTTGAGGAATATTTTCTTATCTCTGAGCTCTACAGACTTCTTCAACATAAGCAATGTTTATCGGTGTTTCCCTCTCCCTTTTCCCAAGCCCAAATATTGTCTATCATAAATTGTGAGCACTGCTGAGAGAATATAGCAATTGTTATTTCAGCTACTCTCTGCATATTTCTGAAAGGAAAACCAAGTAATATATTGCAGGAAAATCCCCCAAACAACCATCTTTTACAGAATGTCTCAAATAGCAATGGGCGTGATTTTAAAACAAAGGAGTCATGTGAAGATATAGGCAAAACGCAGCAGAGTGGAAATCAATAAATTAATGCTTCAGCTACAAGCGTTGTCATTTGGGTTTTGGATGGGTTGAAGAAATCTTTAAGAAGATAAACAAAACAGAAGCCATAACTAGTGCTACATAAGGAACTGCTTCTTCCCCTGCAATGCAGTGGCAACTGCATTCTGGAGGGGGACTCAAACCACCCAGTTGTAAGAGGAAGTGATCTTTGAATAACATTTTCCATATTAATGGCTGATAGCAACGTTCCACACAGGCTGAAAATCCACTCGTTCTTATAAGCTGGAAGGTGCCTTATCAATGATCTCTTGGAAGACAGGGACTTTTTGCATTTGATTTTACTCTGGTTGCTTAGAGTTGACATTGTGCAGTATTTTAAGCAGAGTTAAAACACTGGATTCTCATTCTCAAATTTTAAATTAAAAAAAAAAAGTTTGTATTTTCATTCTAGTTTCTGAATCTTTAGGTGTATCACTTAATACACTCAAGATTTTCTCTGCAGCTAGGAGCTCATCAATTACTGTTAAAAAAAAAAAAATACATAGCTGCTTAATTCCTTTAGCTATGACTTTAAGAAGGATGGCAAATACCTTGGGGAAAATATTTTTCTTTTTTCCATGGGGGGGAAAAAATGCTGGCAGCAGTAGGTAGGCAGGAATGAAAACTTCTGGATGTATTATTTTGCATATTTTACATTTTATGGCTTGTGATTAAATCTCACAGTATACACTACAGAAGACAAAAAGCATTGTCAGTAATACATTGAAGACACTGAATTTAGACGGTGTACCCAATTTGTGTGCATATGTTATCATGTAAACAACAGGGAGTAAGCAGCTACATGCAAACTTTGTTCACACAATTGTATTGCAAATGGTTTAAAAATGAAGCATCTTTTTTTCAGAATGTTCACTCCAAATTTAATTGCTCAAAATAAGAGAAAACAGTTTTCAAGCCAAAAGAACAAATGACAAGGGAGGCCAAGATCCTAAAGAGATGAAGCAGCAGAAACAAGACATCTGCCCCTATTGTGAAAAGCTATGTGCAGTTATCAGTACTGAACTAAGAACATAAGTTAATAGCTGCTCATTATAATTTGAATAGGAAATGAAGAGTCACTGAGGCTGGAAGTGATACATAAAAGTGGTCTCGCATGATATACCATTGATATTGAGATAACAGGAATTTGGGAAGAACAGGTAAAGAGGGAATTGTTTTTGAGGCAAGAAGTAATTAAAGAGGAAAGCAAAAAAGACCTTTACAAACCGTAGGAAGAGTAAAGGATAAATTCTAGCAATTTTTCCAGAAGAAGTGATAGGCAGATTTATAAACAAGAAAACTGTGGGAGCTGGGGGAGACATTAAACAAGAGATAGTTCTCCAACACAAGACATATGTTTTTGCTGTGGGTTGAAAAAATATAATTTGAAAAGTGTCTATCATCTGTTTTGTGGAATTTTATCCCTCTATACAGAAAAAAGAAGCCGTTCCTTGAGAATTCAAAGAAAAGTAAGTATCTAGACTTTACTTATCACAATACAAGACCACTTTTGTAAATTTGGTTTTCAGGGAGATCTTAGTTCAATAATTATCATTGATGTAAATCATCAGTCTTTTAAAATGTTTTGACTGTTAGACCATTCAAATCACACATAGCAAGAAAATGGATCATTAGCATTGTCAGTACACTTGGAAAACATGGTCAGCTTTGTTTGATGGAAGTCAGATACTCTTCAGATGTCAATGCTTTATTCCTGAAGTCTAAATGAAAGAGACATTTGAATAAATTATGAACCTCTACCAACATCCAACCCTTCTTTGATAACATATTGTCCGCTGATATTTCGGAAACCCACTTCATCATTTATTCAAAGAAAAATGTTAGAAAAATAAATTAAAACATCAGAACACTGTCAAGTACCAAATGTCTCAAGAAAATAAAGGAATAAATTAAAGAAAATTAGGAAGAGGATGAAGAACTAAATCATCCTAATCCCTTGGTGTTTGGATAAAGAACTCATCAACATTTATGTTTAACACAGTATACTTTTCAGGCATACTCTAATCCACTAGTTGACCATTAGCTGTATGATACGGGGGAATTTAGGAAGGATTTTTCTATGTTTATCCTGAGATGGGCTAGTTACATTTTCTTCAAAGTACTCCAATCATTCTGATCAAGGCACTCACTGAGTGTTCAAAGTTTGCATCTTTGTTCTGGTTTAGGAGGAATGTGCTGTATGAACATAGGCATCTACATTCACATGAATGCTTATAATACTGGCCTATAAAAGTATTGTATGTCTCCTATTCTGAGTATCTTTTCACTAAGAATGGTTAAAGAAAATGACATATTTCTGAGAAAATTAAAATTGTCCTCAAATTCCAAAGCAATTGTTTTCTTAACAATTAATAATGTTTCAGAAAAACAAGAACTTTTTTTTAAAGCTCTTTCTCATTTGCCGCTGTGACATTATTCAGTAGAATGAAGAAAACAATTAATTATAAAACTCTCATATGTACATCAAGTTGTGTTTTTTTTTTTATTGTTTATTTTTAAAGACTAGTTCATATGTTATCTTTATGCATTATGCTGTAGACAAAATAGGACTTAAGATTTGAAAAGTCAGTTTACCTTCCACTGCCATGGAATGAACCATGCACTTGAAGAACCTATAAGGATAGTGATGTTTACTGATTCTTCATACTTTAAAAATATTTATTTTCCTCCATGCAGTTTATTAATTTAAAAAATATTACAGTGCAATTTATAAGAATTTTACTCAGAGAATGCTACTGCTCTCTACCCATTTATGCTTTAGAATCTTGTCGCATTATTTTATTTGCTGTTTCTCATGTCACTGATAAAGGACAGTTATCAATAATTTACACACTGCCTTTGCTTCAGGTAAAAGTCTGCTCTCACCTGTTTTTTGTGTTGCTAAAAGCACCACATGGTCACAGTGGGTCACAGTGAAGTTTCACCAACTTAGGATATAAAGTAAGAGAAAAATACAGCCTGTAAAAAACTATTCCCCCCCACCACCAACAAAACAACAACATCAACAAAAAAGAAACAAAGTAGAACACATGGTGCTTTATGATTATTTAACTTAGTGTGACATAAGATGCCAGTATAAAACTGAGTGGTAAAACATTTTAATTTGTTGGCCAGGTTACTTCACAAACCTTTTAGAGTAGAGCTCCCCGATGAGATCACTAAAAGTTCAGCCCAGAATGTGAAGGCCCAATATGACCCATAGCACTACTTTCAATCATTACAATGATATATCGTTATTTATCTTGCTGGTCATAAATTGTTTCTGTTTCTGAGTTACTTAGGTTCCCTAGCCTGCCACATCATTTAAAAAAAAAAAAAAAAAAAAAAAAAAAAAAAAAGACTCCACTGAAAATGACTACCAGTTCCAGAAAGCCTCAGAAATTAAATGCAAATTTCTGACCCACAACGTTATGGGTTTTCTCTAAG
This sequence comes from Oxyura jamaicensis, assembly GCF_011077185.1. Taxonomy (NCBI): domain Eukaryota; kingdom Metazoa; phylum Chordata; class Aves; order Anseriformes; family Anatidae; genus Oxyura; species Oxyura jamaicensis. The sequence continues at coordinate 11,597,436 of NC_048912.1, forward strand.
GACAGTTAAATATAGTACATAATTGGGATGCTATTTCATTGATCATATTTTGAAGAAGCTGATCTATGAACAAGGAGCATATGAGAGTGAATGTGAAAATTAATCTGTTTTGTTAGGGTGATACAGATAAGTTCTCTACTATGTGTTAAGGAAATGCATTCTTGGCAATAAGTACTGTAAAACTGACCCCTTACCATTATGTAGTCATCTTATCACTTGTCTAAAGCCTAGGGAAGTCACCCCACTTTGTTTCAGCAATTTTATCAAACACCTCTGTGTTCAGAAAATGTTATTCTAAAAATTTAATAATAACAATATTGTTTATTGAAATATTTTAGACTGAAACCTAATCAGTGCGTCATGGCACATAGAGGGCTGGCTGCTCCTGAAGGATAGCAGCTGAGAGAGATACCAGGATGGGCAGGGTTTTAATCAATAATCAAAAAATCAAATCTTTGAGAAACATAGTTAAAGACAAAGCTGACAATGTTTTGATACTAATGTTATTTAATTCCTGGTAGAAGTGGGGAAATACATACCAAATTTTACTAAGGAAGGCCAGGAAGAATATTATTTTCAAACTTCTGAGAAGTATTTGAGCATCTTCCTGGTTGGTTTCAATGTACTGAAACTATGTCAGAGTACCATAAATCTCCTTAAAGATGCAATAAAAAAATCTTAGGAAAAGAAAAGGTAGGTAACATTGAATTGAAAAGAACAATAATTTATAATGTTAGTTAGAGCAGAATAGCAAACAAGCAATCAATAGCCAATTTCCCTCACCAGTTGCTTATTTTGAATTATCTAAGATCTTGCCACTTTCTTGCCACTTATACCTATCTGATTTTCCTAATCATGAAAATCTATTATTTTCATTGTCTTCCTCTGCTGTTGAATCTTAGTCATTCAGGCTTAGCATTTAATTGATTAGCCATTTGTTAAACTTTAAATTTAATCTCATTGGAGAGGCAGGAGACCTTTTCTCCATAAACACCAGTGATAGGACCTGTGGGAATGGGGTTAAGCTGAGGCAGGGGAAGTTTAGGCTCGATGTCAGGAGGAGGCTCTTCACCGAGAGGGTGGCTGTGCACTGCAACAGGCTCCCCAGTGAAGCAGTCACTTCACCGAGCCTGTCTGAATTCAAGAAGAGATTGGACTGTGCACTTAGTCACATGGTCTAAACTTTTGGGTAGACCTGTGCGGTGCCAGGAGTTGGACTTGATGATCCTTATGGGTCCCTTACTGGTTTTGTTTTTTTTTTTTTGGTATTTTTTTTTCCTCCCCCCTCTTCCCCCCCCCCCCCCCCCCGGCAACACTATTTATACACTATTTATAGGAAACTATAAACAAGTCATTGGCCAGTCTGTTAAATTCTTCTAGCTTCCTTGTTTTGCTCGGGACTGCCACCTTCACAAAAGTGCTTCACAAACCAGTCTCTCTCTACTAGCAGTTTTACATTAGTCCAAAGATGCAGCAGGTGAAAAGCTACATGTATCATTGGCTGTCTTGAGCCACCCAATTCTCACCCCAACTCTGCACATGTTAACATGTTGATAATGATATTTTCCCTGGGTTCAAGTCCTTCATTATCAAGATTAACCTTCATTTTATTCTTCATTCTAATATTATATTTTCAATGTTAAATCTTCTTCAGGGATCTCTCATAATTTCCTTAACCCTCAATTTAGCAAATGCTACTTCATGCCCTTTTATTCTATTCACTTCTTTTAAGAATATCTGTTCTTACCTAGAATTGTCAAGGAAACCATCACCTCTGGCTTAAACAACATCCCCAGAGTTTGAAAGAGCAGTGTTATTAGATGGAAGAGTGCAAATTGTATTTTAATTCTCTTCCTCAATTACATTAAATTATGTAGGATCTCTCTTTTGCTTAGTGCATCCTTTAAATTAGAAAGTTAAATAGAAAAGGACTCTGTTTTTCATTACTAGTTTCCTGATAATTAAGCATATACTGACTTCTTTTTAAAAACCATTAAAGGTTTGAAGTGGAGTCTCTAGATCCCTAGCTCCAGAATACATCCCACCCCAAATCAATTATTATTTTAATTATTATTTTATTTAAAATGCCAGTTCAAGGTTGCTTTTCTTTTCACTTTGTAGTCAGAACAATGATGGCACTTGACAACAGAATAATTATTCTGAGAGTTGTTCTTCCTTTTGCCCTATACAGACATTTTCCCTTCCTGCTCACCTGCTGGAAAAGGGTATTTTTCCTTTAAAACAAAACCAAACAAAACATTTGTCAGTTAATGGTTTTTGAAATCCGGGGAATGGATCAAATATACTGAATACATCTAATTTAAAATTGTAAATGAGTGGAAATAAAATGTATAAACTATTAAAATGTTATCAGGTTTGTCTCAGACATAAATTATCTTGCTTAATATCATAGTTGTTAAAAGGGATAGCACAGTGAGACTTCAGCCCAATGTCAGGCCTTCATTTCTCCAAACTCTTTTTGCTTTTAAAGTATAGGGTTTTTCACAAATTATAATATGTGAACTGTACAAGATTACTAACAGAAAAAAAGACTAAAGGGAAAGCATGGGAGATGAAAGAAATCCACAAAATTTTAGCAAGTTGGTGACAATTTCTCCATGGCATATATATTTGTACTGTTTTTATACAGGGGAAACTGGTGTGTAATATTTTTCTACTCATGGCTTAAGTGTAAATTGTGACCTCTAAAACTAGAGGATAGAGCATGTGTCACAGTGCAAAGCAAAAGCTGAGACTAGTCTGTTTTGGAATTTTATCTTCTATTAACCTATCCCTTTCCTCTAGGTGTTTGGCCCTGGCTGATCCTTGAGTTTATTAGTCTATCAAACTTCCAAACTACTAACAATTGTCATGCTCTTTCTAGAGCACGTTCTAGCAAGATTTAGGGGTTTGAAAGTAGTATCTGACTTGACTTTTAGATGTCTTGGCTTGACTTTTAGAAAGAGATGTTGTAGTCAGGAAGCGTCCCTTTGACTTCCCCAACACCATCTTTCTCCACTTTTGTTTTGTTTTCTTTTCTGTTTAAGGTAAGTATAAGAGGTTAAGAACACCTCAAGTGTGAAGATTTTAACTTTTTTTTTTCTGTCCTCTTGGGTTTTATTAAACCATAATTGATTTAGTATTTAGTAAACATCAATGCTCCAAAAGTTTTGCGGAAGGGAAAAAAAAAAAAATGCATTTATATCTTTGTAACAACATGAAACGAGGCAAGAAAAGTGACAAACATCCCATCAGGCAGTATAATTAATACCTATCACTTCTGCAATGTCCTCAGCTATACGTTTTTCTTTTGTACTTTCTCCAATCCTCCACTTGAGTGAATAAGATTATCTACACCTACACCCACAGAAGGAACATCATGTAATTATAGACCTTCTCTTTCAAATTTAATATGGGGTAACATGTGTGTTCCAGATTACCTGTAAACATGGGCATTTTCTTAAGATTAAAACAAGAATATTTTTCACATCCTGACCTAAGCTGAAGCCCGCTTGGAATGAATCACAGAACTACTTACTGAGCATTGAGAAATGGCAGGACTGACAAGTAATTGTAGCAGTTTCTTTCATATTCTTTCCCTGATAATGCAATAGCTAAAGACTAAATGAAACTCCTGCAGCTGCCCAGGGAAAAGAAAAAGAAATCTAAGTATGGAGTTAAAGAAAGACTTGGGTATTTATATTTTACCATTTACTTTCTTTCAATCTCTGGTGAGACAGCTTGTTCCTAAAATAATGTTCCCTGTTTCATTGGCTTTGTAAAAGGGTATACTCTAATAATTTTACTGCTAGCCATGGTAGGATTACAAATGAAATTGCTGCTGTGTAGCCATCATCAGCTGCTTTAATTTAAAATCAAAACTCAGTAATGATGTGTTTTTTACATTACTAGCACTTATACTGATGAGCATATGTGTGCATTGTGGATGAGTGAGTAGATACTCTGGCATTCTGACCATCAACATTCATACCAGTAATCATCCTAATAGGATAAACAGAAATCTGAAATAGGAAGAAAACATGTCTTGGCCTCCCTACATAATTATTCTACTTCTTCCAGGACAGCCACTCTTCCAGTGGGCCTCCAGTGGGATATGCTTTTTTGTACAAAGTACTGTAATAGCAACCAAATGCTTCTTCCTAGGCCTGTGCTTTGAGTCTGAATTGCCAAGATGAGTGATGCCATCATGCATGTGTGCCATGACTGGCCCTAGGAGCTGGATCTGTTGTGCCAATGCAGCCTCACAGGATGGATATGAAAATACAAAGTTCTGGATATAACGAGGGTGGGCCTCTCAGGTCCCAATTTCAGTCCACTCACTCATGTTTTGCCTTCAGAAACACTTAGAAGTTTCAGATATATCACAGTCATTAAGTATCATCCATTCCATCACCTTGTGCTCTCCTCCAAAACCAGGCAATCTTGTAAAAATGTCATTTTTTTCAAGGAGATCTGGTAAAGACGGGGTCTGAAACAAGAGTTGCTCGTGAACAGGAGATAAAAGCTTGTCTTGTAGCATAATCTGGTGGTGCATATTGTTCGGTGATGATAAAGTCCAGAACAGATTTAACAGAATTTATACATAACATAGCATATAACATAAATATAATGCAGTAAAGGCATCTGTAGTCAGGGTAGCACTCCACAGTACATTAAAATAAGGAATAATGAAAGCTCTTTGATGCTGCAATCATGCATGTTTCATGTCTCTTTACATATCTGAGCTACAGAGGGCAGGATTTTTTAACAAAGTAACCTCAAACAAACAAAAAACAAACCAAACCACACAAACAAACAAAAAAAAAAAAACAGCTTAAATTCATACTGAAGAATACACCAGAATTTATGGAGTACCAGCTAGGATAGAATAAATAACCCTGTAATCAAGCAAGGTAACTTTTCATTGTCCTGATCCCTAATATGTTTCAAATGAATGGTTGCAGTTTTGATGGGCTTTTCTTCTTTTTCTTTTCTATGGGAAGATTTAAGAGGACCATATAGCTCTTAAACTGCAAAACAGCAATTTACTATTTGCTTGGTACTATGTTTTCTTTTCTTTATGCTGATGAATTTTGTTAACTTTTGTTACGTACTTTATTTCTTATATAATTTTAGAAGTATTATTTCAAACATAATAGTGACAGTTTAAAAGGAATAAACTTATACTAACTGTTACATAGAAGTAGTATACTTGATATTTCCACAAGGACAGGGGGAAAAGTAGTATTTTCATTAATCACACACACACAAATAGTTTCACTTGAATATTTACATAAAAATAACATTCTAATAGCGCAGTAAATCCTCAAATCCTGATAAAACATCACTTCCAAATTGATTCAGAGAGTCTTTACTACACTGAAATAGCATGTGGATTTTGATCTAGTGAGGTTTGCACAAAAGATTTAGAACTGGTTGGTTCAAAACACACACAGGAAAGAGGGAGGAAAAACATCTTCCTTCCCTCTCTAACCTCTTTATGAATATGTATGTACACAGATGGTACCTTAGGAAGTTTACCATGTAAATTTTACTTACTACAAATCACATTGTCTATGAGATTTTTCCTTGGTTTATTTACTATCAGAAATATTGTAAAAGCTGTCTGTAAAAAAATCTCCAAGAAGACAGCTTTGAAGTATGTAGCTGCTACTCTTCTCCTGTCCCTCCAGAATAGTAGTAGCAAGGGTCAGAACCTTCATAGGTGCACTCATCTCTTGCAGAGACTCCAAGAGAAAGTGCTCTGATTCTTTGTGTTAGATACTCTGTACTTGAGAAGCTGGAAGGGTGAGACACAGTGGGATCTGATAGAAGACAGATCAAAACACATGAGAAAGGAACATACAGTCAATATGTATTAGGGATAAAGAAACCAGATTTTTTTATTATTATTCTATCCATATCAAATGACTTTTTTTTTTTTTTTTTTTTTTTATGAGAACCAGGGCTCTGAAATGTATATTTACATATACAATCCTGTTGACATCACTAGAAACAGGATTAAGCTTTAATTCTACTTAAATGCATTTAAAGCATCTGGGTCACATTCATCATCGTTGAAAGGCCACTAACCTAACACTCCAGTTTGGTTTTAACACAATGGCCACCTGATACTCTAAATTCCTTAAATATGGTAAAACATCTGTCAAGAATTAAACCCTGATCTGGTAGAGGATTGTGTTAAGTACTTCACTAACTGTAACATCTGAGCTTCATTTAAACTCCTTAGATTTACAGGTGTCCTATTGAAGCTAAATGGTTAATGCCTTCATTTCTAAGATCATTTGCTCTCCCTGAATCAGCGAGTGGGTTTTGTGGATACCAAGTATTTAACTGGAAGCATTTTCATTGAGAGATGAGGATGTATGTTTTGGTGCAAGTGGACTACAAATTTTTCAAGGTAGTAAAATTTCATCAGTTTTCCAAAGGGTTTTTACTAATTCCTATGATGTTAATAGGGCCAAGTATTTGTGAATGCCTTTCTTGCTCACACATATTCTTGTTTTAGAAGGTAAATTTCTTACTGATATTTTTCTCATGGATTTGCTTTGTCTGTCCTTTGAAGATAATAATAGCGAACTTCATACTACAGAAATAAAGATTATTGTATTGTAGTAATATGCTGAAGAGCTCTTTTGCTTTTTTTTATATAAACTTATGACTTCTTGTTTATCTCTGTTTTCTCAGAGTTCAGATCAACCTATTAAATGTGTTTCTAAATATAGCAAATACTTTGTTATAATATATAATAATACTTTGTTATAATACTTTGTTGTAAGATATCAATATCTCCATTTGCTTTTAGTCTTCCTTACATCAGATGTTCTTGAAAGCAATATGCCATCCTTTAGTGCCACAACTCTCACTTTATATATTTATTTCCTTGATCACTGCTAACTCTGGGATCTTTTCTGTACCTCCTCCCTGATTTACTATCTATTTATTTATTTACTCAGATTCTCTTCTTCCCCAAAGAAGCTGGGGGGGAGGAGGAGGAGAATATTTTTCTGTTTTAGCTTATTATTAAATGGACTTTATTTCTACTCCTTATGCTACCTTAATTTTAAAGATAACAATTAAGGTAATGGAAGCTTTCCTAGGTTGCTATGATTCTATAATATTTATTACATGGCTGTGTTAATCTATAGCTCATAGTAATTTTAGAAGTCAAACTCAATTCTGTTTTAGGATTTCTCTTCCAGAACTCGGTCTGTGTGTTTACAAAATCTCAGGCAGGTTACTTCCCTAAAATTGCTAGGAATAGGTAGCTTACTATGATGTTCATGGCAGTTGCTGTGGGTGTGGTTCTGTTTCTTCTGTTTTTAATAAAAATCAGGGGATGTTAGCATGAACTTCTGAATAATGAATGTAATAACTATTGTGCAAGGGCAAAACGTGAAGCTGGGATATTTTTCTTTACCGAAGGCAGACAGAAAACTCGCTATCTGAGTCAGTGGGTGGAGGTCAGAACAACATCTGCTTTATCCACAGGAGTACAGCCTTTTACAGCTTGCTGTTGTTCAGTGAATCAATTGAGCATGTAATAAGAGCTCCAATATAGACAAGATGCATGGAACGCATTGATTAGAGCCTAAGTAAATCTGACCACAGAGCATGTGCAGAGGCTCATTGTACCCCAGGCAATTTTCTACCTGTAGTACAGGTAGCAGCAGCTTTTCTACAGTATATGTGTTCTGTACTTTTTAATGATAAATAATAACGAAGTCTTTATCTGACAAATGGTGTTATTTGTCTCAGATTACTCTAAATCTGCAAGTATAAAAGATCTGCATTTCCCTAACTGAATATGTGATTCTGGATACTTCCATTTTATGGCAAGTCGGATATGGGAAAATGTTCATCTCATGAATGTTAAATGATGTGAATTGAGGTAGACTTTAGATTTACTACAGAGAAAGTAATTCATAAATGCCTTTTATTTTTTCTTCACCTAAATTGAAGGAGCAAGCTATATGTTATTTATTTCCTTGTAGTTGTTTCTTATTTGAGCTTTGCTGGGAGGAATGATGCATTGCAAGTTATGGAAGCCATTTTGAGGTAATTCACATTAAAATTATCAGAAGCTGGGAAATTCTGCTCTGAATTAACTGTATGTGTCAAATATTCTTACACTATTACCTAATCATCAAAAGTTTTGTTGTTGTTTCTTTTAACAAAAAAGGCATTCTTTTAAAAGCAGTATTTGGAATTCCATGTCAGTTGTGCTGGGAAATATGAAGTCAGATTTTTTTTTTCTCCTAATGCTATATTTAAGTAAATCAGGTCTTCTACTTTTTATGGTGACTCAAGGCACTTCTTTCCTTATACAAAAAAGCATGTGGATGAAATAGCGGACTAGGTAGATGTTCTTTTTCAACTGGCATTAACATTAATTACATGTACAAAACTATATTATAAAGTAGGTATGTAATAGCTCCAACACTGATTTCGCTATTGTTAACTGAAATAATAATCTGTCATAAAGTTTTTTTCTTTGTTCATATTTCTGCACAACTATTCCTCATTTTAAGTTTCATATTGGTTAGGAAAACACTGTCTTAAGGACTTTATAGCTGCAGTTTTCTAATGTCTTTCTAATGTGCAAGTCCAAATTCAAAATTACTCCATGGGCTGTTTTTTTTTCCTCTTAAATAACTGGATGCATAAACACATAGAAATGCACACCCTCTATTTTAGAGGTTCTACTCTAGGTGTTAGTATCTCTGTAGTCTGTTAAATCCCAATCTGAATTTTATTGGTTGATTATCTGAACAATCTTCTGAGAAATTTGCCCAATATGGGTTTTGGTTCATTCCTCTTCTTGTCTTTATTCTGTATTAGTCTTCTTTCTAAGTCTTGACTAAAAAGCATCTTTTTTTTTTTTTTTTTTTTTTTTAAAAAAAATTGCATTGTACATTCTGTTGAAAATAAAGGATATTACGGAGTGGGTAGGATGAAGGTGTATGATGGGCTAAGGATACACAAAGAAAAGAGTAGATGTAGGTTTTGAAATGTGTGTCTGATTGCATGGATGGTAAACGTCCTAAATAATTTTGGAAAGTAAACAGTTCATCTGCATTTTAAGAGAACTAGTTTTAGCGAAGTTTCTCTGGAAATTTCTGAGTGCTGCACTGACATCTTTTTTCCATCTTCTCCATTTCTTTTCCTCTGTTCCTGGGGGTGGGGGGAGGCCAAGTTTTTTGTGGGGGTTCCTTTGTGTATATGTACCATCTTACTACTCAGGCTGAAGTTGGAACATCACATAGCTACTGACCGTAAGTTTGTAAGTTAATACAGCAGTGGCAAAACAAATCTGAGGGGGCTAAGAAGATAACTAGACATCGTGTACGCTTCAGAAGTACAAGGAAATACTTTTTTTTTTTTTTTTAAGAAAACATATACAGAAGATATAGAATGCAACAGCCTGACAACTTAATGATCTAGTTCACATTTTCTTTTAGGATATGATATGAATGAGCTTTTATAATCAATTTGAATTTGTCAACACTGTTAATGAAAATGTTAATGGCTTGTTAGCTGTTGACTAATGATAGTGGAGGTTTTCATGCCTTACTTAATGGTGGTATGGAGTGTAAGAAGTCATGATTTATAGCCTGCAAATAGAATAACTGAGTAAGCTTTTCTGATCAGAGAACTCCCTGAGCTTACCTCATAACGGTGCTGTACTGCACAAGGAGTGATATTGATGAATAGTTTTATGACTCATTTGGTAAGATCTATGAAGGCAGTTACTTCATAAGGTGGCATTTTATCACAGTTGCTTTCGACCTGCTGCAGTTGACTCATTGATTAGAGTTAGTCGGGGGAAGCAAATGCTAGAGACTTACTAATGAAACTGCTGATAGTTGAATCTTTTTTTTTTTTAAAAAAAAATACCCTATTTCTGACAATGTGCCAGTGATTGCTCTATGTATGCCTAATTATTCTGTCATTAGATGAGGTTTTGTAATTCTGTTTGGAGTGGCAAAGTCTAAGTTTAATATTAGCAGATGCTGTTTTTCTTTTCTATTTTTTTTTTTTTTCCTTTTGCCAGGCCTACTTTGCAATGCCTTCTGGATTTTTGATTGAAGAAATTGAACTTTGAATCTATACACATTCATGCATCATTTAGTTAGCTTGCAGAACTCAGTTCAATTAAAATTCTGAGCTGAGAGGAAGAGAGATCTGTGAGGACCCCTTTCCTGAAGAAATACTACAGGTTTATATGCTATTTTGTGGATGGGGTTAGGACTATTGGTAAGATGAGCAATTTAAATGAATTACTCCTTGCTTTCAGAATTGCATCTTATTAAATTTGGACTTCGTTCTTTAAATACTTGACACACTAAAGAATTCTTTTGATCCGTATTTGGCTTTGTTTTTAAAACTCGATGATCAGTTGTTGTGCTGTTTAGCTCACACTTGATTCTCAGCTCTGCATAGTTCCTGAGTCTAATTTTGCCTTCAGTTGGGAAGATTACTTGTTCTGTTTCTAAATAAGGCCTTTAAATGAGAGTTCTGTGTAGTTTGTTTGTTTTGAAAATCTAATACTACATTTGTTGTTCTAGGATCTGTCTGAATTTTTGCACTTAATGCATGGTGTATCACAAACAAGTAATAAAACAAATTATAGTTATTTAATATTAGTAGTGCTTTAGGCATGTGTAGGAAAAAATAATGCAGTTACAGAAACTTTTTAATTCCTTACAGCTGCTTTTCCTATCAAGCTTCTTGAACTCCTATTTTCTGAAAAGTATATGTCACTTATTTTGAAGATAAGTTAACAATTTGAAGTAATTTTCATGTACTTGTCTGCTCTTACCGAAGTGTTTTCCAAGTGGATTTAATTTTGAAGATTTTATATTGACCACAAATGAAGGATCGTTATTTCACTATTCTATAGTGAAATTGGCATTAGTTCCTTCTCTGGAGGGAATGGAAATGGGTGGATGAAATGTTAACACAAAAAACTAGTCTCGTATTGTTGGATAGTCCCAAACTATTTCAGTATATCTGTGTGGAGAGAACAGATAGCTAGGATATGGTAGACAACATAAGGCATAATTTTATAAACAAATTCATGAGTTCTTTGATAACTATCCTCTCTTCAAAACCACGCAAGGAATGAATTCCCATTCATTCATTTTTCTGCATCTCTCACTTGCAAATTTCCAACTCAATGTACTCTCAGTTGTTGTATAAATGGTGGGTTTCTGAACTAAATCTGAAGCTTGTTTCTTCGTTCCTATGTATTTTTTTTTTCCTATAGGGTTTAGATTTCAGTTAACAAAGTTGTGCAGAAGTAGCTGGTTGTATATCAAAGAACTTAGATCTAAAAAGTCTATGAACAGATACTGTAAACATATGGGAATCGAGTCTGAAAGAAAAAAAAATATAACAAGAGTTGCCTTTTTTTTTTTAAAAAAAAAAAAACTAGTCGGGGTTGTAAAATGGCTGATGATAAACAAACTTGATGTAGGTGGTCCCTTTTTGCTGCACACATTACGTTGCATTAGTACTCTTTAGTTACACTCCTAAATAGACATTAGGCACAGAAAATGCTCTTAAAGTTATGATTAAAATTTTGTTTTAACAATATTCCACACTTGTGCATATTGTTTCCTGTGTGTAAGGTGTTTTTGTTTTTCTGTTTCTTTTCACAGATTTAGAGGTGGGAGTCGAAGTAGCAAAACTACTGAATTTGGTAAGAGAATGAAGCTCTTAATGCTTGTCAATTTATCTTAATTACAAAGTTGTTTTGCATTAATATTTTTTCCTCTGTTCTCTTATTACTAGAACTAGCAGGAAAATACTTCAATATGAGATGTTCAATTTGTAGTTTGTTGTACCATCTAAGGTTTGCTTTTACTCTACGTAACTCATTCAATTCTATATATTTATTTACCTTTCTCTTTGCTAGTGGTATCATTCCTTATGTCCACTGCAACTTTGAAAATGTCTGTTTGTGTAATATGATTTTCTTACTCTTTTCACCATCTTGAAATTAACTAGTTGCTGGAGGGTGGGTACCACAAAATGACTGGATGGGAGAGGTAGAAATAATTGAAGAGACTACCATCTTCATCTGCTGAGTGTGAAATAAGCTCCACTTGAAATTGTTCAAGTAAAATGTATAATTAAGGATAATGCCTGAAATAAGTACTTAAGTGTTCTATAATATCATCCTCATTATTTTATAATGTTATGGTTTGAGCTTTAAAAAATGTAAGGAGGCTGAGGAACGGTTAATTGTATTTATAGTTAAGATAGCTTTGACTGTGGAACTTGCAAATAAGATTTAACTAGCCTGTCCCGGAGCAGTTGCTGTAAAGAAATAAGATCAAGTTTGCTTTTAAATATTTTTTGGTATAGTTTTGTTTTGTTGTTGTCCTGATATTCAAATCAGCATTAACCCTGTAATTGTCAGGAGTGGTTTTGTTGAGTGTTCTTCCAATCCAAAGACACTTTAGTGTAATTTGAGTAACATACAAAGTAGTACAGGCAGAAAGGAAGTTGACCCAATTTTCTCTAAAACACTGTTTTCATGGGGAAATATTCTGGCTGCTTAATGCTTAGAGTAGAGTCTTATTGATCTTGAGCTTTTAAAGAGAGGACACTTAATAAAATGTGAAAGTGTCAATTTAGTGTAATAGCAAATTTTATTTCTTAAAGGGAGAAAGACAGGATTTTACAGGCTTGTAGCATTACCTCAAACATATTCTCTGTAATTATGAAATTATTTTACTCAGTAGTAACCAAATCTTTTATTATTCTCTTGAAGTCAATTAAACCTGACCACAGATTTAATACAATATTTTGATCAAGAACACAATTTAGATGTTTTAGCATTTTAATTCCAGCAGTAAACAGTTTTTGCTTATTGGATGGGATTTGCTTAAAATAAGTGTCATGGGTAACCTGTCTGCTGAGCTATTTGCAAGTGTTTTTCTACTTCACATGCTGTTTGTTCACAAGCTTGAGTTTTATTTTGGGTTTGCTTAAAGAATGCTGTTAAGCTTATCAACTGCCTTGAAAAACTGGATATAGCTTTTCAGTAGGGGAATCTCATATTTAGAGAAGTTTGCAATTTTCTATTCATAATATATTGTCTAATAGCCAGAACTGATACTTATACTACAGCATGCAATAGTCTCTGCATTTGCATGGAGGTATTACACGATATTATGAGCGGAAGAAGGTTAAGCTATTCTCTGAATGCTTTTTGTGAGTATTCTAGAGCACATCTGGAAAAGAGTGGGGGTGGTGTGCTTGTGGGTGTATGTGTGACAGCACAAAGGATGGTGGGGGTAGAGGGAAGGGGTGCCAAGGGGTTTGTTGAACAGAAGCGCCCCTTGCTGTTGATCCATTGGAGATTGGCCTGTACTACCCTTCTATCAGAATGATTCTTAATGATTTTTAGAACTGCCCTGTTGTCCCTTATTTTCAGTAATGAGGACTTTCTGTCTCCTTGGAGCTTCTGATTCTCATTGTATGTTTCCCAGGCTCAGTTACATGGGGTAACTTTGAGTCTAGGAAAGCTGAAAAAGGCAGATGATAAAACTTGTTTCAGACATGTTGTACACCATCCCTTGTTTGAGAGCGACTGTCTGAGCATGAAGAATGATCTCAAGTGAGGGCAGCTGAGCCATTTGTAAGAAGAACCTGATTCTGATCCAATCCAAATGATAATTGGACTACTCTGAAAAAGCAAAACACCAGGTGTTTAACAGTTCCTGCTGAATCATTGAAAGCATACAGGTGCTAAGGAAGGCAGAGGCTTGATGAATTAGTTCTGCTGGTTTGTGGGGGAGGAGTATAGGGAAATTAAGTCAGATGTGCGCCTAAACACTATTTCTCTTGTTACCTTGCAGAATACTTCTCTTTTAAAGGTCAATATTTTTAATATTTTCATTCTTAGATTTTTTTCTCATAGAGGAGATATAGTCAAGGATTCCAACATACTAGATTTATATGGAACAACAACCTGAAGTTAATCAACTAATCAGAACAGGATGGAGAGTGTCTGAATATATAGTTTTATCTTAAAATATGATAAATCTTGATGCATAGTTAAAATTGCCTAGCCATTAAGAAAGAATAGAATCTTAAAACATATATAACTGAACTTCAGAAATACAGCCTATTTGATAAATATTTCTTTCAAAGATCCATATTTTAAAGTTCTGGTTTCTCATCTAGAGAAGGCTTTCTGATTGGTGTGGTGTTGCTTTCCATCTGGGTAGTACCCAGGTCTAAATGATTAATGGACTTTTGGCTCAACTTCTTTATTTACGGATATCTTCAACATATTAATTATGGATCACAGAACAGTTATGAGATACTGTTGTCATTGGAAAGCATTGACTCTTTTAGCTCTTGAGCTTAATAGCATGTTGTTGTCCACTGGCAAAAGGGTGCTGCTAAATAGTAAGTTTGTCACTTGATATGACAATGGTTTATCATACAAAATCAATTACTCTGGTAGGTGAGGCAAAATCATTCCATTTACAATAGTGGTAAACCAAAAAGATTCTTATTTGTCACTTCTAAACAGTAGCACATTTAGGGTTTCCTAGCACCGTTTGAAATTGGAGGATAAGCAAAAGCAGCCAGTTTGCAATCATGGAACATGCTGGAGACACCGTCTCCTTGGTGGAATGTAGGTGTGTGATTGAATGCACATACAGGCGGATGTGAAGATCAACAGGCTTCTGTCACTTTGTACTAGCTGAGCATCTAGCCCTATGTGAGGCAATGTATTGCATTGTCAGGTTTTGCAGCAAGGAAATGAAAGTGCCGGTTCCAGCCGAGTGTACAAAATAAACCGTTGCAAGAGCACAACAGGGTGTTTCCACAAGCTGGAAAACGTGGTGGTGGGGAGTCTCATTGTGTCTTCTTTCCTCCCCTTTGACTGTTGTGCTATGTATTTATTAAAAATAAAAGAAGTTCACATAATTTTTTTTTTAAAGCTGGCTTTTACAGAGTCAGACTGTCAACCGATATCTTTTAAAATACATCTTATTCGGAGCTGCCTGTGTTGGATACCATCAGAGTTAAAATTTACAGCAAGTAAATAAAAACATAAACCTGATGAACCAGGGAATAAAAGGGGTTGGTTGCATGCTGTGTTAGTCAGTGCAGCAGTAAAACACCAAAGCATGTTGAGATCTTTCCTGATATAAGCTGAAAATGAGTTGCTCATAACAGTATCTCAAGGAGGCAGAGAGAAGGTTAGTCTTATGCACTACGCTTATATTTCACTTATAACTTGACAGCATATGGTTATTTCATTTTTGGTTGGGGAACATTACTAAGATGGCTTCCCCCTTTGGTGATTTGGGCACTTAACCTATCCTCTGTACGTATGTACTAGTTGCTCAGAAATAAACTGCATGGAGTAAAGGAATGTGGCTCACCAGATCATACATATTGCGTGTGTAGCTTTGAATGCAAAGTTTGATCGGCTAATGTACTATAAAGTTCAAGCAATATTTTCAGATGAAAAGCTTTCTAATACTTGTGTTTTCCTGGTTTTATGATATTAATTTTCAAATCCTGACCTTAAACACTAAGGTTGGTATTAAGGCATGGATGTACAATAAAAATGCTTTGACTGACCTACTTGAACTTTAATTGGCAACTTAAGTGGGCCACTGTTTTAAAAAAATATATAAAATTTGCATATAGTTCTCAGTTTTCACCCCTGGAGTCCTACCCGCACTGCAGATTTGTCCAAGTGCCATAGAAAGGCGACTCTTTATCTTGCTCTTTAGGAAGAAGTTTAAACTTGCAAGATTGTACTACTAACCACTTAACACAGAGAAGTCATTGTGCCAACAAATTAACTGTAGTGCTGAATTCACAGAATCTGTCACTCAGTCCTTGTACCCTGAGCTCAAGGACAACACGACAGCAGACAGCATCAGATGTCAGAGCAGCAACTTTAAAGTGTCCACAGATGCTTGATGCACTGCTCGTGTGTGTAAATATACAATCTACCTGGTTTATTCAGCCAATAACTTGAAGCAGAAAAAGTTATCTTGCACACAAAGTGCAATTTCTAGGTGAAGAAAGATACGTTTCAATGTTTATAAGTGGGTGTTTATAATGCTTCTGGCCTTAAACACTGGCAAGTTATTGCTGTGTGCAAACATCCTTATAGAGGCAATGTTTGATTCAAAATAAAGCCTCCCACTCTGTCTTGTGAGCAGTCCAAGACGTGCAAGTAAGAGCGGTGATCTGAAGAATCTGAGTAGCCGTG
This sequence comes from Oxyura jamaicensis, assembly GCF_011077185.1. Lineage (NCBI taxonomy): Eukaryota > Metazoa > Chordata > Aves > Anseriformes > Anatidae > Oxyura > Oxyura jamaicensis. The sequence goes on from NC_048912.1 coordinate 11,613,718, forward strand.
AATTCCATGTGATATTTTTAATTGTATTGAAAAGAGTGTTGATAGTCGATGCATAATTATTTTCTGGTCAGATCATCTAGTTGGGTGGTGTAATCCTGATTCAGTAAACTAATTAATCAGAAAAAAATATTTCGATGTCCAGTAGGTACTACATTTTTGACAGAATTTGAAACTCTATGCTTAAAAGGCAAATGTGTAGTGTTTGTGTGTTTTTAATTAAAAAATATATATCTCTGTTTTGATTGTTAAATTGAATAGCAAGAATAAAGCAAAACTAGGAATGAAATCAAAGAGTGAGGCTGCTCCCGGTATTTCAAAGTCTGTTCAAAGTAACGATGACAGTGAATTGGAGGGGAGGGAAATATTTGTGAAGACCTTATTTATAAGACGGGAGAAGAAAAAAATGTAGTTCTGCATTATCTTCTGCAAGGAATAAAGGATATTTTGTATCTGTTCAGAAATAGGACTGTAGGTTTAGAAAAGATTTTGAGAAGAATGTCAGAATCTAACCTAAAGCTGTGTTAAAACCTTCTTGCCCTTCATTCTAATAGTGACTTTGCTATTGCTCACAATCCACATCAAATGAGGTCAAGTATGTTTCCATGGAAAGAGGTTAAAGCAACAATGTACAGGGAAGCTTCCCTCAGCTGCTGCTTTGCTTATTTCTTCTCTGCCTAGCCTTCATCTCTGCTGATCTTTGTCCATGTCCTGCTCCCCAGTTTTACTTTATTACATCTCTCTTTCCACTTTCTTCCACACTTCCCTTTATTTTTTGTTTACATTTTTGTTTACTTTTTTTTTTCAACCATTCTACCTTCATAGGCTAGTTGGGAAGTCAGACATGTATATTGCTCATTCTTGGAGGCTTCCCTGAAATTGGGTAAATTTCGTTCTTTTTTTTTTTTCCCAGTCACCTGTTTTTGATTTATTTCCTGTTTGGGAAAGCTTTCTATGTCTTGCTCAGATGCATTCTGCTACCATGTTCCTCTCGGAGAGAAACTATGAAAACTGTCTTTCAGTGAAGAAAGCTAGTACTGGAAGAATAGCACAAGCTGGGAGTGGTGTTTTTCTTCAAATAATACTAAACAGAAACTGAAATCATGAGGTGAATAAGTGCAGATTATGGCAATTTGCCCAATTGCTGGAATAGCCTTAGACTTGTCCCAAGGTTTGTTCTGGAATAACTCCTAATTTATTTGCCAGCTGGTCAGCCATACTGTTGATTGCTCTTTCTGCAGGTGCCAGCTTCATCCCAGCTGCTGGAATCTTTATTTACCTATTTAAAGGTTCAGTTGTTTTAAGCCTTATTCTCTTAGCGTGTGTTACTCGTTTTGCTGGAGTGGTTACTTGTGATTATAGAGAGCAATAGAGCTTGATACAAACTCCTCGGAGTCAATAGGAAGGATTGTTTTATTTTCAAATAGCAATTGGATCAGGCCCATGGAGAGATCAGATGAATGTTTTGCTCTAAACACACATCTATTACGATTCTTCTGATTTTCCTGGTTAGGCTAATGTGAATCTCTCAGAAAGGATTTTAGTGTTTTTTCTTAGTTTGATTTGTTTCTGTTACCTTCCTTGAAAGGAGAAGAGAAAAATACATTCAAATTATTTTATCAGCTTTACTCAAACTTTAACAATTTTATACAGTGAAACTCCAGAGTATCTCAAGCTGCTCAAACTTGAAATGAAAACCCCTGTAATTTGTAAACTGTCAAACTTAATACAAGATCTTAGTGTTAATAGGATTTTATTGACTTTTACCACCAGCAGAGAAAGAGGTTGATAAAGTATGACAAAAGAAATGAAGATGCAATGCTTATTTCACTTGCATCTCCAGAGCCATGTAAATTTGATTGCTGAATTTATGATAATCTAGTTCATTGGCCATAGCTCTTCTGAGTGAGTGGGGACAAGAGGGGATTTCTGGAAAGGAAAGTGACTACAGAGCTGTAAAATCAGACTGTGGAGATTTTGAGGAAAATGGCTAATGGTTGGAAGTCTGGCTACCATGAGAGAACAAAAGAATGCACTGCATTACTTATTTCATATGTTTTTTTGCTGATATCCTGCCATTTTCCTTTTCTCTGTTCCCAGATACAGCTCCATTTGCACAGCTATTTTTGGGTCCTGTTAATGTAATTAGAATGAGTAGTTGTAGTGCAGTGGAAGTACAAGACTAAGAATGTTAAGGAAGTGAAGCAAAGTGACAATGTGAACTTGATGGCACTTGAAAATTAAAGTGCTTTTTTTTCACACTAAGGACCAAATATTCTTAGGTTTTAAATGCCCCACTCTTGGGCAGTGGGCGTAGTTTTTAAGTCGAGCACAACATGAAGGTCCTTTGAGATTATAAAGAAAAATGAGATGACTAGCACTTACTGTAACATCAGTTCTGTTCTCTGGAGAGAAAAGGATAGTTTCTTGCATCTTTAAAGGAGTTAGGTATTAAAGCTGAGTGTTACAAGTCTATTTTTTTTTTACTGTCCTGCAAATGTGTAGTTAGTGAGTGTGCAGAGTTCTGAGAAGGGAAATGGAGCATTTCTTCATTGGGTATCAGTTACTGAGGCAGCCTTTACTCTGAGACTGCTTACAATTTTCAGAACAATGGTGACAAGTAGCTTTTTTTTTAAAAAAAAATAACTTCAATTGCTCTAGTACTTTCCCTTTTTTATGTGTTCCTTGTTTTCATTTCTTACTTTCAACACTTAAGATCTAATTGGTATTGTTTTCAAACTCTACTTGCCTTACATCTGTGATAATTTCTCATGGGAAAAATAAAAACTTCTAATGTGTGTTCATCCATGTGTAGTTATTGCTCCTAATTACAACGGAAGGGAGGGCTAGGGGAACTCCTGAGATGTATGAACTTCACTCTCCGGACAGTAAACCTCAATTTATTTTGGATTCCATAATTGCATCAGTATGTTACATTCAACATAAAGCTGGCAGTTGCCTGATACTGTCACGATCAAACTTTAAAATTATGACACGTCAGGCCTTTGTATGTTGTGAATTTTGGATGTCTCCTGGAAAGGAGTAGCAGTTTGCTGTTTCAACTCTATGAGGATGTGAAAAGTTCCCCTAATTATGCTTGTCAGATGCTGTGGGTAGAACTACTTTCAAAATCTGTCTTTTCACAGGAAATCAAATGCTGGAATGTTTCACATAACCAGTAACTTTCTGATACAACTTCCACTACACATATGGTATTTTGGACTTCTGAGGTGACTGTCCTTACTGGTCCCCACCCTGGCTGTGTGTTTCTGACATATTCCATCTTCTGAAGAGAAGCAGGAAAGGAACAGGAGCCATTCAAAATTAGCTGTTCTGATGATTAGTCAAAAAGCTGTATTCTTGGGATTTCTGGCTTCAGCTAGGGAATCCTGAGAAGTGTATAATCTCACTTAAGTACAATACACTTCAGTACCTACTTCTTTATCAAGGCATGAGTTTTTATTTCCTGTTTTTCTGTAATTTTCTCCCTGGTTCTCTCAAAGTCCCTATCTTTTATCTAAAGCAAACAGAGCCATAAGCTTTTCTTTTAAATAAAAGAAGATTCCAGACTCAGTTTGTGAAGTAACCGTCCTCTTAAATGCTTCTTGGAGACACAGTTACAAGGGGCCTGAATTGCTTTATCTATTTTCATGATAGGGCTAGCTGGCATTTGTTTTGCTTACTTCTCCAGATTTATTTTCACCCTATGTGTGCATCTTGCAATACTTTCGTAATCTTAGAATCTCGCCTACTCTACAGCCCTCAGGTTTGCAGGAAATGCAGCACAGTCCTTGGAAACATATTGGTGTGCTATTACAGAGGTATGTACAGAGGGAAGATAGTGAGATATGAAAGCCAGACTGAGTTGGCTGTATTTGTGTTAGTTTTAAGGAATAGGCTTATTAAACAAGGATGAGAAATTTTAAAACAAAACCAACCAACCAAGCAAAGAATAACACAAGGCTGAACATGCACTCTACCAACCTGACTTCTGCAAGGTCTTACAATAATAATTTTCTATATTTATGAAATTTGCACGAGTTTTCTCCAATCCTAGTGAAGGAAAACATATTCTATAATTCATTATGCCCCAAAGGCTTTTTACATATATTACCATTTGAAGAAAAAATATATATATAAAAAAATCTGTTAACACTTAGGGCAAATGATTTTTAGTGTAATTAAGGAAATGAATTGTGGCAGCAAAACTGCAAGGCTTGAATAACTGAACCACAATCTTTTATCTTTTTTCACCTCACTTCAGTGCAAATTGCAGATGGGCTGGGTAGTGGCTCCAGCACTTCCCAACTGATCCTTTCTCAGTGTGTGCAATGCCTGCTCCTTCTCACAGAGTTCTTATCACCCGAACCTGAATTACTCCGTGTGGTGGTTGTGGTAGTGAAACCCACCACCAAACCCATGCTTTTCTATAGCAGATAGAAACCTCTAAGAGGTACAGTGGCAGGAATACTCAGACCTGCTTATCCAAAATATTCCTTCAGACTCCTAAAAGAAGGGAGTGAGCCTAGAACCTAAACAGCTGCATTTTCATACCAATGGAATGAATGCTGAGGACTTTGAGGGACAAATTCAAAGGCTATCCAAGTCATTTTATTTTGTTGGTCTCCCAAGGAGCTATTTAAGCCTCAATAGGGAATACAACATCTTGCTATCTTCTGAACATTCAAATGATCTAAAACTCCCATGGTATTAGAAGCCTGTTGTCTTAGGTTTTTACGTGGCTTCAAAGGATTTTAAGCAAATCTTTTAAACTAGTTTTGGGTCAAACATATAGATACCCAATTTGAGTATTTAAGTGGAATTGAATTACATTTTTGACAGAAGTAACTTAGAGCAGACTTGTGCCTTAAAAAAAAGAGGAAAAAAAAAAAAAAAGGGAAAATAAGTCCCTTCTGAATATGTGCTCCTTCAGCAGCAATGTATTTCCTCCAGCAATAATCTTGCACTACAGGAGAAAACAGTAAATCATTACTTTTTATACATGGAGACGTTATCTCCTGGTATTTGAATTCAAAGGAACATCTAGAAATAAAAGGAATTCTTTCTTCTTCATTGATCCTTTCTTGACAAACATCAGTTTCATCTCTTCACCTAACATTTACTGTTAGCGCAGTAAAAATGGAGTAGAATTCATTATGTAAGGAGAGATTGGATTTATTAATATCCAAGAACTTGTTATTGCTCATCTCTTTATAAACCAAGGCCATTATATGGTGTGTTCTCCTATATTTGTTGCAATCTGACAAAGAAGATCTTTTGGCAGCATCTGTATGGAAGTGTGAACTCTTCTAACATAATAGATGACAGGCTGCATTTAAGGACTTTACTTGAATTTTCTTGAATAATGACAGTATCAATAACTTGCCTACATCTAATCAATAATATATTTAGTGTGTATGAACTTCATGAACAGGATGCTGAAAGAATTTTTTTCTGAGCTTACAGGAGTTTTAATGACCTCACTACTAAAGTGTTTATATTTTCATTTCTTTATCATAATTTATAAACACATCATTTAAAATATAGCAGAGAGGTGAATGGATTGCTTGAGAATCCCTTCTCCAGGGAAGGAAAATTGTAGTATTTTTACGTATCAGGTTTCTTAACAATAGATCCATTCTGTAATTTAAAACTACGGGGCATTGTATCTGCTAGATAAATTCAGGATAACATTTAGATAGTTATAAGAATGATTCATAGCCCTGAACTTGGCTTTGAGATTCATTTTGAGAGAGATGACAATACCTGCAGGAGATACATTGTCAGACCAAAATAAAACATGGAAATATTTTTGCTGGCATTTAGACAATGTGAACAATAACTGTTTAACAGTTATTGTTGTTGAGAGTGCATGGCACAGTAGCATTGCTACAGGTGAGGAATAACACATTCCTCAGTTTTACTGACTGTAAACGTTAAGATTCTTACATTTATTTTGTTATAGATGGTTTTTATAGGTCCCAGGCAAAACAAACCTAGATCTCGCAGGTAATTTTGTTTTTATATCAGTTTTGTTCTTTTTCTCCCAATTAAAGTACATAAGCACTCCGCAATTCATAACTGTACTTATATATATTTTTTAAAAAGTACAAACTGGCAGTACATACCAGTCTTCAATGCAGGAAGAACTGAAGGAAGCTAACTGACTTGCCAAAGTCTTGATTGCTGACTGAGAACAAATGAAGACGTCTGCAAACCTAAAAAGCCAAACTTTCTAAATGATGCAGTCATCCTTGGTGCAGCAGCCAGAGAGGTAAAACTGTAACACACCGTAATATAATATAAGGCTTTCTTCTAGTGTTATTAATGGTAAGCAGTGGAAGTACTGTAGTCTCTTAGGAAAGTTCAGCAATAATGTTGTGGAACTGCTTATGTCCCAGTCCTGTTATTGGCTACATCTGTTTTATTTCTTGTGGTTCAAAGGGTCTTCTGTGGCTCATTCATGATTTTTCTCATTTATCTAAAAAAAAAAATTAGACAAGTTTAATGAGACAAAATATGGATGTATTTTCATGAACAATAGGTTATTACCTAGCAGATGGGCTTTTATTCCTATCACTCTAGCAGCAGAAGTACCTAATGAGATGAGGCTTAGGAGTTTCATATATGTTATGTGCTATCTATTTTCTCATAGTTTATCTACATATTATTAACAATAGGTAGATTTAACCAGGGTACCTTCATTCTGTGGTTGCCCTTGGTTGGTAGTCTTCTTTGCTGGAGCAGATGATGAATGGAAAAAGAAAAAAAAAAGAAAAAAATCTTTCTATAATAGTTGATATAATTAGTACAATGTGATTTCTGAGTAAAATTTACAGTATGAAGTTTGAACAAAGTGCATCTTTTTCAGGTATCTGGGGAACAGTAACAACCAACTTGCCACCTAACTACCAAATAAAACAAATTACTGAAATAAAAGATTTGCTAGACACCTACTGGAAAATGTGGGCAGTGAACTCTGTGAAACCATGACCTAAGTCTGGAGGGACTATTTCAGTGGTTGTTATTGGTTTTCTTGAACTCTGTCATGGATATTTGTATCAACTTAAAAAAAAAAAAAAAATCTGAGAGGGCTGTGAGGTTTTTTTGTCAGACATGAGGCCTAGAGTATGTATCTGCCAAGATAAGGAAGTGCATGTGTATCCAGTGGCTTTCACTTATTTTGTTTTTTATGCAGAAATTACAAGAAATTTAGTAATGCTTAAGCTGTTACATTCAGTTTAGTTTTTCAAAAGTTTTCTTTAACAGGGTGTGCATATATGTGTTTGTATACTTCTGTTTATTTAAAATTAGAAAATATTGCCCTAAACTTGAAAAATAAAATGGATTGATATTTGGAACACAGTTTGCAATAATCTGTGGGTGACTGGGTTTTCTTTATACCTTCCTCAGTGTTTCCATCTACAGTAGTTTGTGTGAGAGAGCACATTTTTGTGTTTGTATAATCTGTACCCAGAAAAAGACTTTTAAAAATGATGATCAAATTGTCTAGTTGTCTCTACCACATTCAGACAGTCCTGTAGAGCAGTATCTACATAATCAGCTTAGTAAATTTCATTTAAAAAGATAATTCCTATATGGATAGTACTTACTGGTTCACCATACTAAATTACTTGTTATTCTTAAATTAAGCAGAGTAATTTATAGCTCTAACTTACTACTATAATTTTGGGAACTGATATCTTTGGTAGACATTACTTTGTCTAATGGCTATGGGATGCAAAGCTGGTAGCAGTGAAATTAAAAAAAAAAAAAATCTTATTAGAATCGGAGTATTAAAGACTAACCTCATCCTCTTGCCCACAATTCTCCCCTTGGAGACTTCCAACTTTAGCATTTACATCCCTTCAAGAAGCAAAACTGCTCAAGTACTTCAGAGGAAGTAGTTCAAGGTGAACAAATAAACATTTGAGGACTTGCTTGTTATACAGCACTGATCCAAACAAATTTGGTCTAGATATGTCAAGGAAACAGAAGAAAAGGCTTGTGTAGAACAGACATTTTATTGAATTAGGTGTTCTGTTTTTTTCCCTTTTTAATAAACTAGAAGTCAGCCCTACCCCACCCCACCCTTCACCTCTATCTGCTTTTAATAAATAACCTTTTTTTCCCTTTTCTGTCATTCTGGTTAAAGTTTAAAGCTGAACTTTGTACTAAAAAGGAAGTTTCACTAAATCAACAAGCTTCTATCTACTTTTCATCTCCAGTTCTAAAGGAAGCTTGTTTGCACTGTTTGGTTTACTTTGAATGTTAAATATCAAATCAGCTTGACATACAAGGTAAAACTTTGGCAATGCCTCCATGTTTCTTAGAATGAATTTTGATTTGTTTTCTTTAAGCAAAGACTCAAGACAAACTGTTCCAAGTTCATTGTTCTTTATCAATATCTACCTCTTTTTCTGCCTCAATTTTGAGAAAATGGATTACAAGTTATGAAAAAAAATCAAGTATTTATAAAATACATGTAAATTGCATCTTGGGCTTTTTTAAGAAAGACAATATTTTATTTACATACATATATCTGCTTATCTTCTGATGATTTCTTAGTGTTTAGCTTATTAAAAAAAACAAAGCATGAATAACAAAATTAATTTACTTTTTTTTTATCATTAGGTAGTGATAACCCACCCCCAAAGTAGTTCTTACTTTAGGTGCAGTTCATAGACATAATCTCTACAGATAACTAATTGAAATACTCACTGTTTTATTTCTCAAAGCCAAGCTTTTCCTAATAATTTTGAACTCAGGTATTGGACTTCTGTTGTTTATGAAACCTTGTTGGTAAGGTTTTGGAACATGACCTTTGAATGATTTCTTCTGTGTGTAAGTTTTGATTGCTCAGAAAATCATAAAGCACAAGATATCATACAGAAAACTGTCTCTTAACAGTAACTCTGAGAAAAATACATAGGTTATAATTTTATGCAAGCATAAGAAGCATTCATTTTCTATTAATATCCCTAATATCTAACAGTTGTTCTAATAGTCAGAAACAAGGATTAAATGGAGTCCTCAATAGTATTAAATACAGAAAATACACCATAAAAACTACAGTAAAGGTCCTTTCAGGTCACACTGTCAACCTGAAAAACATTTCCTAAGACATTCAGAAGACTTGCATTCACTGCCTTATTTCCAGTGAGGTGTATGATTTTGGTAAAATAAAAATCAGATAATTTAGGAGTATATTTCTTTGTACTCAAGGAGCAAATCTTCTGTATCTTTGTGGAAAAAATCATGCTGCCTGTTTAGGATATCACTTTCTGCTTGTTGAATCTAGATGAAAGATAAATGGTGCTCATAGACGGAGAAACATCCCTCAAGGCAAAGAAGAGAAGCCAGCTCTGCAGTCAGCTATCCATATGTAGGTGCTTCCCTAGCACTATTTCAGCAGCAAGGTTAGAGTTTACTGCTGACGAGGGGACTTTCATCTCTCTGGTATTCCATTTGATGCATATTTTAGAAATTTGTATCATTTACATGACTGAAGGTAGCTTTCTGGCTCTCTTCATCTCTCCATGATACGGGGCACATCATCAGCCCTGCCTTAGGCATTTCCATTTTCTCTAGGAACTTCATTATATGTTCTAGTTCCAGCTTGTCTCTCCAATATAGTCATGTTAATGTTGTATTATTTTTTGTAACATCCTAACAGTAAGCTTCCTATCAAATATTATGTTGAAAAATAATTTATGGACTCTTACTAGTTTTTCCAGTACTACTACTTCTGTACATAGGTATGTAACACTTAAGTTCATCACTCTATTTGAAGTGTGTGATATGTGGTCATCTTGCTTTTCTTCTTTGCCCTACTGACCCCCCAATTATAAATTTTCCAGAGTTGTTTTTCCCTTTCACAGTCTTTACTGTGGTATTTCAACCAGTTTGAGCCATGATACTCTTTGTCTACTCAGAGTTCTTCCCCCCCCCCCCCCTTTTTTTTTTTTGTATCCTGACCTCCTAATGTTTTTCTTATTCTCTCACTGAATCAACTCTTCCATTTGAAATGGATCTAGTCTTGACTTGTTCAGGCACACTCTTGGGACTTGGAATACTAGACAAGCAAAACTTGGTTTTGGCAAGTTAGTCAGCAGAACTAATTGAGCACCTGCAGATAGGAGATCTGTTGAATATGAAGTTGCCATGTGGACTATAGATTTTCAGAACTGTGTGTTAGTCTTTTGAAAGAATAAATCAACCAGCATGAAACTGAAGAGTGCATATCCAATTATTTTTGTAAGATCCACTCTTAAAACTGTGGGCAGAGATGCTGATTTCACAACAGCAAATGCTAATGTCTAGTGAAACTGCTGGAAATCTTTACTAGTACACTTCATGCTTACTAAACTTACCAACCCTATATTAAGAGAGGAAGGCAACAGCTGAAGTAATAGACTAAATGTCACTTGGTGTAACAGGTTGCAGTTTAGAAAACTTCTGTGATTGAAACTTCTATGATTAAAATGTTCAGTGGGATAAACTGGAGTATGATCATCCTACTGATGAGCATCTTCAATCAAATGGTGGCATACACTTTTCCTACAAGAGAGAATTTATTGTTTAAAACAGTGCATAAAGAAATCTTCATGTAAACCTCTTTTTCTTTATCTGTCTGAATATTTTCTATCTGGAAATACTTGTAGAAGAAGGTGAATTTCTGACTGTAATTGATAAAGTTCATTAATATCTTTCTGGATATAATAAGCAAAACAAGCTATTAAGAAACAAAACAAAACAAAACAAAAAAAAACTTGGACAGCAGCAAAAGTAATATGGTCCAGAAGCCAATGCTGCTGCCTGAGGCAGCAGACAATTTGGCTGACAGGTTCTGTAATGATAATTAGTGCTAGTATACTGCTGAAATAAACATTAAAATGGTGTGAATGTATGTGATTGCACAATTTCTTGGGTCTCACCAAGTAATACACTTAGTCTTTCCATCAATTTTGGTAGACCTTTTGGTTGAAAATAATTTTTTCATGATGGCACATCGAGTCCTCTTATATAATTTACCTGGAAAGATGACTTTGAAGCCATAAACATTGACACTAAGGATCTGAGTTTCAATAGCAGCTTAAATTCTACGTCATCTTGTTCCTCTAAAAGGAATGAGGATGGTAGTTAAGGGTATAGCTCAATAGCAATAAGTCAAGTTCATATGCACTTCATTGAGAGTAAATTAGTTTACTAAGAATAGGCTTTATTCAGCTATATATTAATTGTTCAGTAAATAAAACATTCCTGCTGACTCTAGCAATTATTGTTTGTTTCAACCTATTTACACACCAAAATATATATTGTTGATCAATTTTGTTATTAATGCCTCTCAGATCTGATGTCTTCAATGTACAAAACAACCAAACACAAACAAAACAACCAAACACAAACAAATAAGAATTCTTGACAGTTTAATTTGTTTTTACAGGAAACACTTATATCTAACATTTTGAGCAATGTAACAGTCATCTTGTCTCATGAAACAAAACTCATGTTTCTTTCTCATATTTCTAGTGACAGAAATGGAGAGTTCCATGCTAAAAGGACATTCCTGATGTATCTGCATTCATCTTTATGCTCATCTTTAATAGTTTAGTACAGTCTATAAGAAGTATTTGGCCAAGTTTTATATACTTCTCAATGTCAAGAAAAGAAAGGATAGGTGCAAAGCCCCATGCCTGTGTGACAGTGTTGGCTGGCACATACAAGTACACTTTGAATAACCTTTTAAAATCAAGATGCCATTTGGTTTTCTTTGAGTTCAGTGAAGGAAAACAAAACTGCCTCACTGCATAAGCATAGTTCTTGCATAAAGACTATAGGATTTTTTTAATGCCTCTGAAAGTGTGGAACAATTTATTGCTCCCCTTGTGTTGAACTTAACCCTGAATGAATAAGATGCAATTTATGCAGCATGTAACAGACAGCAAGGAGGTATTTTGGCATGTATTCATGTAATTTCTCTTCCTGTTGTTTTTTTTTTTTTTTTTTGAAGTGGTTCATGCTTTCAGTTATTGGTTAACTATAGATAGTTCTTAGAAAATAAGGGCATGGAGTTCACTGTTCTTACTGTGGGTAAGAATCAAAAAATAGAATAAAAAAATAGATGCACCTTTTTGTCTAATAATGCTAAGAGGTAAGGTATTCTCTGAGTCAGACTTCTGAAGGCGTGTTCAACATATCTGGATTTTGATATGCCTGCACATAAAATGGAGAAAAAACTCTGCAAAACTTTTGGATGTGATGCATCTATTTAAATAATGCTATGTATTCTCAGTGGACTCTGAATGGAAAAAATATCTCAAAAGGTTGGAGACCTACCAGTCTCAAAATGTGCTATGAAAACTGAGAGCTTATCTCTGGCTTTTTATAGTGTATCAATCCCTTTTTAAATGAAAAAAAAAAAGAAGCATTTTTCAAAAGCACTTGAATAACCAAGGAACATGCAATACTTCAGTGATTTTGAAAATATTACCCCAAGAAATAAAAAAGGGAACAGCATTTTTTCGTTGTTTAGAATTGATCAGCAGGTGTTCCTAATGCATGATGTACAAGCTCTTCCACTGTGTTTAAAAATGATCAACTTTGAGGAAGTGCTACATTTAAATATGGAATTTCAGTGAGGAATTGGTTATACCTGCAAGAAAACTCAGACTTATGCATCTCTGATAGATTATGTATTTTTTTGCATGTACAACATTTGACGCCTGCTAGTAGTTTGAACTATTTGTCTAGGAAGAGGAAGATCAATCAGTGAAATATGACTTACTAGGCTGTCAGTTCAGTACCGTTTGGCAGGCATTTCAAATGGCCTACAAGGATCTGAATTAATTTAATGATAATGTCATGTCAAACTACAAACCTGAACAGTTAAAATGGTGCAGCCCAAAGGCTTCCAGTCAACTTCTACTGGACAGTATTCTTTCATGAAATTAGGAACATAATGCTATTGGAATAACTTTACTGTGTATATTGTCTGTAATATCGGGGTTGGGTTTTCCAAAAGAGTAGGAAAACTGAAGACTATTCTTTTCCCCTCATTCTTCTAGAAAACCTGATTAAATTTCTTTCTAACCATTAGTCCCTAGAGGTCTCATTTACTCCTAAGAAATTTTAACACTGCTATTTTTTTTGCAGTTGAAAAAGCAACACAAGCAAGATTTTAATGATTACCTGGTTATATTTAACATCCATAAAAAATCTCTTGTTTAAGGAGCTCAAAATAATTGAAAATATATTGTTTTTAAATTATGTATGGACTGCAGAAATGGAGCACAATCAGGAAAAATGCTTCTTTAAAATGGCTTTTCTGAAATAAGCCTCCTGTATATCCTAGTTTTTATAAACATCTTTTCTTGAACAGTGCATTTCTCTAATGTACACACTGTTGCATACACAAGATCCTTTGTTCAAATGCAGTAGAACCTCTGTATTTAAAACTAAGTTTCTGGGCATGCAGATTCCAGAATGTCTAGTGGTGGCACGGCAGGGTGAGATGCTGGGAACATTCTTCACAAGCATGTTACTTGTATGCATGCAAGAACTGTTGGCTATCCACTTCACTTGTTAAGCATGTAATGCTATCCAGGTCAGTGAATTTGAAATACCCTGATGTGGTATCTACCAGTGCTAGATTTTGGTCACTATTGCTTCCCTCTCTTCAGCATAAAGTAAAAGTTTGACATGTTAACAGGTGGCATTAAAACAGGTTGTGGGTAACTGTTAAACTTGGTGCCTGTCTTTCTGTGATATCAGTATATCATATCATATATCAATATGTCCCTTAAATGTATCCTGTTTCAACACTTAAATGCATTCCAAAAGCTATAAGGTTTGAATTCATGGTGTGTTTTGTTGAGACTTGGAGGATGCACTGCTATGTTCAAGTATGTGGACCAGTGGAAGGTTACGGAGTTGCTGTCTTTCTGGCTGCCTTTGTAGCTGCTGCATTTTGTTAACTACCAGGATGATGGTGCATCTGTCACAGCAGATGGAGTGACATAAGTGTTTTTGTAGAGAAGCCTAAGCTTTTGTAGTGGATTTGAACGCTCTGTTCTGGTAAGGGGTTAGGAAGATGAGAAGGGGAGCAGAGGAAAGGTGCTAGTATACAGAGCAATGACCGGGAGAGTGGGTGTCTGCTGCCAAAGTTATTATATATAGCCTGCTGCCAAGCTATTATATGCAGAGTAGAGACTTTCTACATCTGAAATGCACGTTAACAGTGAGTAGTCTTTCAGATTCTGAATCAATGAATGTTTAATAATGTAAAGTGAAGCATCTGTAAGAGGACGGTAATAGGGACACTTCAGGGTAGTCAGTAACTGAACAAAGAAGGCATTTGCTTGTTATAATAATCATAATCTTCGAGTTTTTCCTCACTTTTCTCCCCCCACTAAAACTGAAAGAGTTTCTAAATAACTCTCATTTCATCTCTTCAGCCATGTAAAGCCTTAAGGAAAGGAAATAAGTAATATTTTGCTTTGTCTGAATGAACTCTGTAAATGAGTTGCCAGGCTATCCTATTGCTAGTGATGGTATCCACACTAAATGTATGTGCAATGACAAAGAAGTTGTCGCCTAATGCCTGGCTTTTGGGATTTTTTCCTCTCAAAGTCCTTTTTGGAATGAACTTATCTAAATACATGTCGTTCATGATCATTTCTCTCATGTATGTACAGCCTGAAATATTTTTGGTTAATGCAGTATTACTCTAAGAAGGTAATGTTCAGATATGTGTAGAAATACCACTGGAGAAAACCTACACACGTGTATATGCTAATCTTTAGAGACTAAAATTTGTTTTATGATCTCTTTCTATAAAATGAATCTTTATCGAATCTTTATCTATTGGAACGGGCTATAGTAGCAAGAAAAAACATTTTATTTGACATTTTTGTAAGATGATTATCCTGATACTGAAATAACACACTGTGGGGATCAGTATCTTCTCTTAAGCACCAAGTGATACGCCAAGAGGAAATGGCCTTAAGTTGCATCAGGGGAGGTTTAGTTTGGATATTAGGAAAAAATTTCTTCACCGCAAGTGTTGTGAATTAGTGGATCAGGCTGCCCAGGGAAGTAGTGAGTCATCATCCCTGAAGGTCTTCAAGAAATGTGTAGATGACACATTAGGGATATGGTTTAATGATGGACTAGGCAGTGCTAGGTTAGAGGTTGGACTAGATGATCTCAGAGATCTTAAGAGTTTTTTTTTTTTTCCAACCGAAATGATTCTATGATAACAAAACATTGCATGATAAATAACACATCGTGATGGAGTAAAGCCAGTATGCATTCCCCCAACCACCCATGCACCTCCTCTGTAAATCCATTTCCAAAAAGCTCTTTTCTCTAGATGGACTGTTGGTCTTGTAGAGCTAACGTAGTTGAAGATTTCATGTTAAGTGAGAATTATCTGTATTTTGTAGGTGCTAAAAATATCTTTGTGAAACCATCTGCTTTGTAAGGAGTCATTTTAAAGGTACTTGACATTCATACCTTATTCAATGAGAAACACCTTTCAGCAGAGAGATCTAGATCCTTTTTTATCATTCGGTTCTGTGATATTTTCAATGGCTTGAATTGTCTTGACTAAGTAAGATTGTACTTGGGAATATATATATTCATCTTACTATATAAAGACCTGACTCTTTTTCGTCTCTATTCACAATCTTAAAAGACATGCATGAACTTAGTATACCTGAAAAACTTCTGAAATAAATGCAAGTTATATTCACCAAAAGATTTCATAGTTGTCACTGTATTTTGAAAATACTTTTAGTTTTGTAAAATGTACGTTTCTGATTTTTTTTAAAAAAGGGGATGGTGGGGGGGGGGGGGGG